>NW_025920106.1:1675162-1823063 GCF_902686445.1 Sciurus carolinensis | reverse complement strand
TCTTAACTGAGAGTTAAAGAAGAAATCATAGCAGGCATTACAAAATTCTTTGAGTCAAAAGAAAAAAACACAATATATTTACATATATGGAATAGTCTGAAAACAGTGGTGGGAGAGAATTATAGCTTCAAATGCTTACATTGAAAAAGAAAGATCTCACATCAAAAATTTAAGTCTACATTCAGGGAATAAATAAATAAATTAATTAATTAATAAACAAACCTAGGAGAAGGAAGAAAATAATAAATATTACTGATAAAGAAGAGACACTCAAGAAAACCAAAAGGTGGTTCTATTGATTAGATTAGTAACATTCTTCACAGAATGAGAAGTAAACACAAAATATTCTGAAGTACATGTGAAATATTCTCCAGAACATACTTTGTTGGATTGATGGGAAGAAGAGATTCAAATTACTAAAATGAGAAATGAAAGAGAAACCTTACTACTAAATGTACAGAAACAAAACAAGTAGGGGAGAGTAGCATGAGCAACTGTATGCCAACAAACTGCTTAACAAAGACAAAATGGTTAAATTCCTAGAAACACAGACTTCCAAAATTGATTCAAGAAGAAATAAAAATCTGAAAAGAACTATTACAAGAAAGGGGACTATATCATTAACAGAATGTCCCAACAAAGAAATACCTAGGACCAGATCACTCCACTGGTATTCTAACAAACATTTAAAGCAGAATTAACATCAACCCTCAAAATATTCCAAAAGAATTGGAGAAAAGATTTCCTAATTCATTCTATAATGCCAGCAATACCCTGATAACAAACCTAGACAGACCACAAGGAAAGAAAACTACAGTTCATAACCCTTATAGAGAAAGGCAAAAAATCTCAACAAAATCATAGCAGATTGAGTTTATCAGTATGTCCAAAGAAGTCAGACCCAATCACACTAAATCCCCAATGAAAAAATCTGAAATGATTTGAAATCTGAAAATTTTAGAGCAAATGATGCTACAAGTATTTTGGATTTCAAAACATTTCAGATATCATATTTTTGGAGTAGGGTTGGCCAACTAGTGAAAGATACACAAATATTGCTAACTTCAAACAGCACTGAAATCAGAAAAACTTCAATTTTGAGCATTTTGATAAGGGATATTCAACCTACATATATCACAGCCAAATGGGATTTTCTCCAGGAATGTGAGAGTGGTTTAACATGAAAATCAATCCTAGGTAATACACATCAACAGTTAAGAAAGCATGACTATTACAAATGATGGATAAAAGCATTTGAAAAAGCTCAATACTCTTTCACAATAAAAATATCCAGTACACTAGGAACAGAAGGAAACTTAATCAGCATGTAAAAAAAAAAAGAAAAAGTCACAGTTAATGGCATAATCAATGATAAAAAGTGAAAGTTGTTTTCCTAGGACCAGAAAGAAGTCAAGGATATCCTTGCCTTTAAGTTCTAGATAGAGCAATTAGGCAAGAAAAAGAAAAGGAATCCATATGACAAAGTAAGAAGTTAACTATCTCTCCTTAAAGATGACTTAATCTTCAATGTACCAAATCTTAAGAATCCACAAAAGGTCTTTTAAACGTAATAAACAAATACAGCAGTATGGGACAATATAAAATCAAAACACAAAACCATTTGCATTTCTATATGCAGGCAATGAAAAATTTCCAAACCAAATTAAAAAAAGAATTCCACCTACAATAACATCAAAACCAGAAAAATAATTAGGAATAAATTTAATCAATAAAGTAGGATACCTGTTTACTGAAAAATGTAAAATGTTGCTCAAATAAATCACACTACCTAAATGAAAAGACAGCTCACATTCACAGCCTGGAAAACTTAATATTGTTTAGATAATTATACTACCTAATGTGATCTACAGATTCAAATTCAGTGCAATCTTTTTCAAAGTCCCAATGGTATTATCATTTTTCCATTTTGAGGAATAGAAAATTTCACTCCAATATTAAAATGAAATTACAAGGGACAGAGAATAAATATAACAACCTTGAAAAAGAGCAAATTCTGAGAACCCATACTTCCTGATTTCAAAGCTTACTATAAAGCTGTTGTAAACAACACACGGGTACTATCTGTATGGAGAGACATACAGACACATAAGATTAATGGAATAGAACTGAGAACCCATAAAGAAACCCTTACAACTGGTCAAAAAAATTTTGACAAATAGTTGACTTACATCCATGGTCAACTATTTTTGACAAGGGTGTTAATATCATTCAATGGAAAAGGACAGTCTTTTCAACAAATGGTTGAAACAAATGGTTATGGAAAAATGGATATTCACATGCAAAAGAATGAAGTTGGACTGGGTACAGTAGTGCATGCCTGTAATCCCAGCAGCTGGGGGAGCTGAAACACAAGGGTTCCAATTTTAAAACTAGCCTCAGCAGATTACCAAAACCCTAAGCCACTCAGTGAGAGTCTGTCTCTAAATAAAATATTAAAGAGGGCAGGGCCTGGGAGGAGGCTCAGTGATAAAACAGTCCTGGGATCAAATACCAAAAATCTAAATGAAGTTGGACCATAATTTTATACCACAAACAAAAATTAACTCAAAATGAATGACGGCCTTAAATGTAAGAGTTAAAACTATAAACACCTTCAAAATTAAGGAGCAAAGAATTGTGATCTTGAGAAACTGGCAATAATTTCTTAAATATGACACCAAAGCCACAGGCAAAAAAAATTAAAAGATAATTTGAGCCTTTTTAAAATTAATAACATTTTGCTTCACAAAGGTACCTTCAAGGAAGTGAAAGAAAACCCACAGAATAAGAGAAATAATTACAACCAACATACCTTATAATGGTATGATGTCCAGGATCCATAAAGAATTCTAACAAATCAACAACCAAAAGACAAACCTACTTTTAAAATAGACTAATTACTTAAAACTACTTCTTTAAAGCAGATACACAAATGGTCAAAATACACATGAAAAGATGCCCAACATCAGTAAACTTTAGGTAAATGTATATTAAAGTTACAATGAGATACCACTTCACCCCTATTAGGATAAAATTAGTAATAAAGGGTCAATAATAAGTATTAGTGAGGATGAAGAGAAATTGAAATCCTTGTGCATTACTACTGGGAATGTAAAATAGTACAAGTTCAATAGAAACTATTTGGTGACTCCACATGAAGTTAAACAGAATTGTATTCCACTTCTGGGTGTATATGTTATACCCCAAAGAATTTAAAACAGGGACATATATAGATATTTGTACACCAACATTTCATATAAGCATTAGGCACAACAACTAAAAGGCAGAAATGACCCAGTGTCCATCAATAGATGAATGGATAAAGAAAATGTCTATATTTGTAATAGAGGATTATTCAATCACAAAAGAAATGAAGTTTGGATATATGCTAAACATGAAGGAGTCAAAAAATATGCCAAATAAAATATGCCAGATATAACAGAAAAATACATTATGACTCCTTTTACATGAACTATCCAGAATAAGCAAAATCATAGAAATAGAGAGTAAAGTTATCAGGGCTGGGGACAGAAGGGCAAAGGAATTTTAAAAAATGACTTCAATTTCTGCTTGGAATGATGACAGATTATGGAAATAATGGCAAAAGTACAACTTTGTGAATGTCACTAATGCCACTGAACTGTACACTGCTTGTTAAAATATTGCCACTTAAACAAAATAGAGAATTTAAGAAAAATACCCATATGAATTGTTCCAATTCTAATACATAGATAATTATAACATAATAAGTAGACTTTCAAATCTAATTTGATAAAGCCTCAGAAAACACTCTGTTCACCCATCGTGTCATATTCTGTGTGTGTTAACAACACTGCTTGGGAAGAAAACAGAGGAGACATCTTCTCTTATCTTTAAGAACATCATCAGTTTCAGAGGATTTGTAATTATTTAAAGTTCAAATATTTCTGAGTTTAAATTATCTTCACTGTAGTTTTCAGGACCTGAATGATGCTCAAGTATCAATAAACAAATAAAAATAACCCAAACAAACACTTGTTTGATTCCCAAATTTCTCAAAGAAATGAAGAAACATCCACACAACATCCTAGGAACAAGAATTTTATAAAACAGTTGGATGTATTCTTCACCATTAGTATGTAAGAATCAATCTTACAGATAACAATAGACCAAAACTGCAACAAAACAATTATATATCCCATAGAATGGCAAACTTAAGAGTGCTGCTATATAAATTGATAATAGAGATTACTAAAGAATTGTTCAGCACTAATTCAATGTAGCTATCAATTTTGAAACCGTGACTTCATGGAATTACAAAGGAATTATTAAATAAAATTAACCTATTTTGCATAGTCATCTTCCCCCAAAGATAAATATGACCCAACAAAATCCCATTTAACACAACATGGAGATTCTGTTATTACAAATTTAAAAACAAAATGTAGGAATTTACTAAAAATATTTATAGCTTGTAAAGTACAATAATAACTCCTGTCAGATAGAAATAACAGCATTTGGGCAAATCCTAGTCTGAGACACCTGCTGGAGACTTAAAGCTCATTGTCAGGTACTCTCACACATCAGACTACTGAAGACTGGGAGGTTTGAATACTGTATGACTGTTATAGTGTAGATTTTCTTTTTTGTCATTATTGAACAATTTTATGATTATATTTCTTTACATTTTTTGCTCTCCTTTCCTTTTGTTTACATGTTCCTCAGAGTCTCTTTATCACTTTTTGCATTCTAAAAACCAACTTCTTTTGATTATATGCTCACTCTTTCTAATATCTAGAACTTCTATATATTATTCTCTTGTCCCATTAACAACTACATCCTACATCCCTCCACATCCTCTTTGTCCTCCATTAGATACTGCAGACCTTATTGCAAATCTGTTTGTTATACTGAAGATAATAATTGAAATCATTCTGTTTATTATGTCAATATTGTAAATGACCTCATAGTGGCTATTTGGTCTAGGATTGCATACTGTCTGGACTGGGCAATGCTAATATTGTTCTTCCCCTTAAAGGAAAGTTTTTTGAAACCTATAGGGTCACCATAAGCATATAGGGGGGAAACTGCAATACCACAGATCTGCAGTGCTAGAGGGGAAGATATAAAACAACATGAAAAAAACCAGGGAAGAAAATTATCCAAACAATCTAGATTCTATATTAATAGATTCCAATAACAGTATGCTAGAGATATGTCAGAAAAGAACTTAAGATTATACATGATTAAGATGATTTGTGAAGCAAAGTATGAGATAAGAGAACAAATGCAGGCAATAAATAATAATATCAATAAGCAGTTGAAAGAGCAACTGCAGGAAGCAAAAGATCATTTCAACAAAGAGACAGAGATTTAAAAAAAAAACAAATGGAGGCAATCCAAGATGGCAGACTAGCAGGTGACTGCATCTCCTGTCACTCCAGAACCAAGGATTCAAGAAGGAGAGGCATTGAAAGACTTGGACTAACATAGAGACATGGGGTGAGTCTCCCCCACCCAGTGAAGCTTGACCCAGGCAGTAGACCCGGACAGGGGCAGCTTCTCATGGCAGGGCAAGGCAGTTAGAGACTTCCCCAGGCAGCCCTGCTCCCTCTGGCGGTGGGTTCCTTCCACAGAGAGCTTCTCAGAGCAGGTCACACAGTGAGAGCCTTTCTGCACAGACCCAGCTCCAAATCCCAGAGCCAAAGGCAAGCTCCGGCCCTCAGGCAGTCTCTGGGATCAGGGAAGGGCAGCCAGAGACTACTCAAAGCTGCCCTGCTCCCTCTGGTGTCAGGCTCCTTCCACAGCCAGCTTCTCGGAGCAGACAGCCCAGTGAGAGCCTTTCCGCACAGAGTCAGCTCCAAGACCTGGAACAAGTTGTGGGCTAGGGGCAGCTTTCTTTGGAAGCACTGCATTATCAAGTTCCTCCAAGATTTCAGGCTACTGAAGGCTGGGAGGTGATATACTGGAAATCTACAGGGACACTATAAGCCAATAGAGGAAATCTGCAATATCTCAGAGTCCCACTGATATCTGACCAATATGAGAAAACAAGGGAAGAAAATGTCCCAAACAAACCTAGATATTATATCAATAAAACCCAATGACAGCACAGCAGGAGAAATGTTAGAAAGGGAGTTCAGAATGTACATAATTAAAGCAATCAGGGAATAAAACAAGGAGATGAAAGAGCAAATGGAGGCATTAAATGATCACACCAATCAACAGTTAAAAAAGGAAATACAGGAAGAAAGAGGTCATTTCAATAGAGTTAGAGATACTGAAAAAAACACCAAACAGAAATCATTGAAATGAAACAATAAACCAAGTTAAAAACTCCATAGAAAACATAACCATAGAATAGAACACCTGGAGACAGAACTTGAGACATTGAAGACAAAATATTTACCTTGGAAACAAAGTTGAACAAACAGAGAAGATGGTAAGAAATCATGAACAGAACCTAAAAGACTTGAGGGATATCAAGAAAAGGCCAAATTTAAGAATTATTGGGATTGAGGAAGGCTTAGAGAAACAAACCAAAGGAATAAAAAATTTATTCAATAAAATAATATCAGAAAATTTCCCACATCTGAAGAATGAAATGGAAAACCAAGTACAAGAGGCTTATAGGACTCCAAATATACAAAATAACAACAGAACCACACCAAGGCACATTATTATGAAAATACCTAACATACAAAATAAAGACAGAATTTTAAGGGCCAGAAGAGAAAAGAATCAAATTACATTCAGGGGGAAAACAATAAGAATATCAGTAGATTTTTCGATCCAGACCCTAAAAGCTAGAAGGGCCTGGAACAACATTTACCAAGCCCTGAAAACAAATGATGCCAACCAAGAATATTTTACCCAGCAAATCTTACTTTCAGATTTGACAATGAAATAAGATCCTTCCATGATAAACAAAAGTTAAAGGAATTTACAAAAACAAAGCCAGTATTACAGACCATTCTCAGCAAAATAATCCATGAGGAAGAGATGAAAAACAACAATGCAAATCAGAAAAGGGAGAAACTAGCCTAAAGGAATAGCCAAATAAAGGAGAAACCAAATAATGTCAGAAAAACAAAAATGAGTCAAATGACTGGGAATACAAATCATATTACAATAATAAGCCTGAATGTTAATGGCCTGAAATCATCAATCAAAAGATATACACTGGCAGATTGGATTAAAAAGAAAAATCCAACAATATGCTGCCTGCAAGAGACTCATCTCATAGATAGAGATACCCATAGACTAAAGGTGAAAGGATGGGAAAAAACATAGCATGCACACTGACACAGCAAACAACCTGGAGTATCCATCCTCATTTCAGATAATGTGGACTTCAAACCAAAACTAGTCAGAAGGGATAAAGAAGGACATTACATAATGCTTAAGGGAAGCATAAGTCAGTAAGACAAAACAATCATAAATATCTATGCCTCGAACCATTGCTCATCAATGTACGTCAAACAAATCCTTTTTAATTCCAGAAATCAAATAGAGCACAAAACAATAATACTAGGTGATTTTAACACACCTCTCTCACCACTGGATAGATCTTCCAAACAAAAATTGAATAAAGAAATCATAGATCTCAATATCACAATCAACAATTTAGAGTTAACCGACTCATATAGACTATACCATCCAACAAAGAACGAATACACTTTCTTCTCAGCAGCACATGGATCCTTCTCTAAAATAGACCATATTTTAGGCCACAAATCTACTGTTAGAAAGTACAAGAAGATAGAGATACTACCTTGTATTCTATCAGATCATAATGGATTGAAATTAGAAATAAATGACAGAATAAAAGATAGAAAATTCTCCAATACCTAGAGATTAAATAATACACTATTATATGATGAATGGAAAACAGAAGACAAGAGGCTGGAAATAAAATTTCTTAGAAACAAGCAAGAACAAAGACACATCATATCAAAATCTCTGGGACACTATGAAAGCAGTACTTACAGGAAGATTTATTTCATGGGCGAATTCAATAAAAGAAGTAAAAATCAAAAAATAAACAACTTAAAACTACAGCTCAAAGCCCTAGAAAAAGAAGAGCAGACCAACACCAAAAGTAGTACAAGACAGGAAATAGTTAAAATCAGAGCAGAAATGAATAAAATTGAAACAAAAGAAACAATCGGAAAAATTAACAAAATAAACAGTTGGTTCTTTGAAAAAATAAACAAAATTGATAAACCCTTAGCCACACTAACAAAGAGAAAGAAGGAGAAAACTCAAATTACTAAAATTCGGAATGAACTAGGAAATATCACAACAGAGAGGAGTGAAATACAAAACATAATTATAACGTATTTTGAAAATATATATTCCACCAAAACAGAAAACCTCAAAGGCATAAACAAGTTTCTAGAGAAATATGAATTACCTAAACTGAACGAGGAGGATATACTCAACTTAAATAAATAAATTTCAAGCAATGAAATAGAAGAGGTCATCAAAAGCCTACCAACAAAGAAAAGTCTGGGACCAGATGGGTTCTCAGTCAAGTTCTACAATACCTTTAAAGGAGAACTCATTCCAATACCCCTCAAAGTATTCCATGAAATAGAATGAGAGGGAACACTCCCAAACTCATTCTATGAAGCCAATGTTACCCTGATACCTAAACCAGAGACACATCGAGAAAAACACATTTCAGACCAATATCCTTCATGAACATCGATGCAAAACTTCTCAACAAAATTTTAGCAAGTCGCATACAAAAATATATTACAAAGACAGTGCACCACGATCAAGTGGGTTTTATCCCAGGGATGGAAGGTTAGTTCAACATCAGGAAATCAATGAATGTCATTCACCATATCAACAGATTTAAAGTCAAGAATCACATGATTATTTTGATAGATGTAGAAAAAGTGTTTGATAAAATACTGCATCCCTTCATGCTCAAAACATGAGGAAAAAAATGGGGTAGTGGGAACATTCCTTAACATTGTAAAGGCCATCTATGCTAAGCCCATGGCCAATATCATTCTAAATGTTAAAAAACTGAAAGCATTCCCCCTAAAAACTGGAACAAGGCAGGGATGCCCTCTTTCAACAATTCTATTCAATATCGTCCTTGAAACTCTAGCCAGAGCAATTAGACAAACCAAAGAAATTAAAGGGATATGAATTGGAAAAGAAGAACTCAAACTATCCCTGTTCTCTGGGGACATGTTTATATATTTAGAGGAACCAGGAAATTCCACCAGAAAACTTTTAAAACTCATAAGTGAATTCAGTAAAGTAGCAGGTTACAAGATCAATAATGATCATAAATCCAATGCATTTTTATACATAAGTGATGAATCTTCAGAAAGAGAAGTTAGGAAAACTACCACATTCACAAAAGCTTCGAAAAAAATGAAATACTTGGGAATCAATCTCACAAAAGAGGTGAAAGACCTCTACAATGAGAACTAAAGAAAACTAAAGAAAGAAATTAAAGAAAACCTTAGAAGATGGAAAGATCTCCCATGTTCTTGGATAGGCAGAATTAATGTTCTCAAAATGGCCGTACTACCAAAAGTGCTGTGCAGATTCAATGCAATTACAATTAAAATTCCAATGATATACCTTACACAAATAGTGCAATTATAAAATTCATTTGGAAGAATAATAAAACCAGAATAGCTAAGCAATCCTCAATAGAAAGAGCGAAGCAGGGGGTATTGCAATACCAGATCTTCAACTCTACTACAAAGCAATAGGAACAAAAATGGCATGGTATTGGTACCAAAATAGACAGGTAGATCAATGGTACAGAATAGAGGACGTGGACACAAACCCAAATAAATAAAATTTTCTCATACTAGACAAAGGGACCAAAAATATGCAATGGAGAAAAGATAGCCTCTTCAACAAATGGTGCTGGGAAAACTGGAAAACCATATGCAACAGAATGAAATTAAACCCCTATCTCTCACCCTGCACAAAACTCAACTCAAAATGGATCAAGGACCTCGGAATCAGACAGAGACACTGCATTTTATAGAAGAAAAATAGGTCCAAATCTTCAACTGTTGGCTAATGATCAGACTTCCTTAACAGGACTCAGATAGCACAAGAAATAAAATCAAGAATCAACAACTGGGATAGATTCAAACTAAAAAGCTTTCTATCATCAAAGGAAACTATCAGTAATGTGAAGAGAGAGCCTACAGAGAGGGAGAATATCTTTGCCACTCATACTTCAGATAGAGTGTGAATTTCCAGAATATATAAAAAACTCAAAAAACTCTACACCAAGAACACAAATAATCCAATCCGCAAATGGGCTGAAGAAATGAACAGACACTTCACAGAAGAAGATGTATAAGCAATCAGCAGATATATGAAAAAATGTTCAACATCTGTAGTAAGAGAAATGCAAATCAAAACTACCCTAAGATTCCATCTTACCCCAATTAGAATGGCTATTATCAAGAACACAAGCAACAATAGGTATTGGCGAGGATATGGGAAAAAAGGTACACTCATATATTGCTGGTGGGGTTGCAAATTAGTGCAGCTACTCTGGAAAGCAGTATGGAGATTCCTCAGAATTCTTGAAATGTACCACGATTTGACCCAGCTATCCCACTCCTTGGCCTATACCCAAAAGAGTTAAAATCAGCATACTACTGAGATACAGCCACATCAATATTCATTGGTGCTCAACTCAGCATAGCCCAATTGTGGAACCAACCTAGATGTCCTTCAATTGATGAATCGATAAAGTAACTATTGCATATATACACAATGGAATATTACTCTGCCATAAATAATGATAAAATTATGGCATTTGCAGGCAAATGGATGAAATTGGAGAATATCATGCTAAGTGAGATAAGCCATCTCAAAAATCCAAAGGACAAATGATCTTGCTGATAAGTGGATGATGACATATAAAGGGGGAGGGGTTAGCATTAGGGTTAGGTTTACATTTAGGATTAAGTAGGTGGTCAAGAATGGAGGAAGGAAGAACTGTATAGAGGGAAAAGGGGGGTGGGTGGTGTGGGGCAGAAGGAAAAAATAACAGAATGAATCAAGCAATGTTACCCTATGTAAATTTATGATTACACACATGGTATGCCTTAACTCCATTTGCAAACAGAGAAACAACATGTATCCCTTTTGTTTACAATAAAAAAATGGAAATCCTTGTTATGAAGAGAAAAAAAATTGCAATGGAAAGCATCACCAAATGTCTAGACCACTTGGAAGACAGAACCTCAGACAATGAAGACAAAATATTTAATCTTCAAAATAAAATTGTCCAATCAGAGAAGATGGTAAGAAATGAACAGAATCTGCAAGAACTATGGAACATCGTGAAAAAACCAAATTTAAGAATTATTGTGATTGAGGTAGGCACAGAGATACAAGCCAAAGGAATGAACAACCTTTTTAATGAAATAATATCTAAAATTTTTCCAAACCTGAAGAATGAAATGGAAAATCAATTACAAGAAGTCTACAGAACATCAAATACACAATATCACAAGAGATCCACACCAAGGCACAGTACAATGAAAATTCCTAGCATACAAAATAAAGATACGATTTTCAAGGCTTCGAGAGAAAAGCATCAGATTACATATAGGGGAAAACCAATATAGATATCAGCAGATTTCTCAGCTCAGACTCTAAAAGCTAGAAGGGCCTGGAACAACGTTTTTCAAGCTCTGAAAGAACATGGTTGCCTACCAAGAATCCTATACCCAGCAAATCTAACCTTCAGATTTGAAGATGAAATAAATTACTTCCATGTTAAACAAAAGTTAAAAGAATTTACAAACAGAGAACCTGCACTACAGAATATTCTCAACAAAATATTCCTTGAGGAGGAAATGAAAAACAATGATGTAGGTCAGCAAAGGGAAGAACTACCTTAAAGAAAAATGCATTCAAAGGAGAAACCAAGTAAAGTTAAAAACCAAAAATAACCCCAAATGACTGGGAATACAAATCATATCTCAATAATAACCCTGAACATTAATGGCCTAAACTCATCAATCAAAAGACATATACTGGCATAATGGATTAAAAAGAAAGACTCAACAATATTCTGCCTTCAAGAGATTCATCTCATAGTAAAAGACATGCACAGACTAAAGTGAAAGGATGGGAAAAAACCTTCCACACACACGGACTCAGTAAAACACCAGGGGTTTCCATCCATATTTCATACAAAGGGGACTTCAAGCCAAAGTTAGTCAGAAGAGGTAAATAAGAACATTTCATATCACTTAAGAGAATGATAAATTAGGAAGACATAAAGATCCTTAATATTTATGCCCAATAAAATTGTGCATCCCTGTACATCAAACAAATCCTTCTCAATTTCAGGAATCAAATAGACCACAACACAATAATTCTGCATCACTTTAGCACACCACTGTCACCACTGGATAGATCTTCCAAACAAAAACCAAACTAAGAAACCATAGAACTCAATAACACAGTCAATAACCTATCTTGTTAAACATATAGAGAATATTCCATCCTTCAAAGAATTAATTCACTTTCTTCTCAGCAGCATATGGAATCATCTCAAAAATAGACCATATGTTATGTCACAAAGCAGCCCTTAGGAAATGCAAAAAAAAAAAAAATAGAGATACTGCCTTGTGTTCTATCAGATCATAATGGAAAGAAATTAGAAATCAATGAAAAAATTAAAAAAATTACTCCAACACCTAGAGACTAAATAATATGCTATTGAATGAAACATGGATAACAGAAAACATCAGGGAGGAGATAAAAAATTCTTAGAGGTAAATGAGAATGATGATACAACATATCAAAATCTCTGGAACACTATGAAAGCAGTACTATGAGGAAAATTCTTTGCATGGAGCACATTCAAGAAAAGAATGAAAAGTCAACGAGTAAATGACCTAACATTATAGCTCAAATCACTAGAAAAAGAAGAACAGAAAAACAGCAAAAGTAGTAAAACCAAAAAATAATTCAAATCAGAGCTGAAATCAATTAAAATGAAGCAAAAGAAACAATTCAAAAAATTGACAAAATGAAATGTTCTTTCTTTGAAAAAGTAAACAAAATAGATAAACCCTTAGGCACACTAATAAAGAGAAGAAGAGAGAAAACTCAAATTACTAAAATTCGTGATGAAAAAGGAAATATCATGACAGACACCACTGAAATACATAACAATGAGAAGTTACTCTGACAATTTATACTCTAACAAAATAGAAAATACTGAAGACATCAACAAATTTCTTGAGACATGCTTCTCCCAACCTGAACCAGAGGGACATACAAAATTTAAACAGATCAATATCAAGAAATGAAGTAGAAGAAATCATCAAAAGCTTACCATCCAAGAAAAGCCCAGGACCAGACGGATTCTCAGCTGAGTTCTACAAGACCTTCAAAGAAGAACTCACTCCAATACTTCTCAAAGTATTCCAGGAAATAGAAAAGGAGGAAACCCTACCAAATTCATTCTATGAAGCTGATATCACCCTCTTAACCAAACCAGGCAAAGACACATCAAGGAAAGAAAATCTTATATCCTTGATGAATATAGATGCTAACATCCTTAACAAAATACTGGCAAACCATATCCAAAAATATATTAAGAAAATTGTGCACCATGATCAAGTGTGGTTCATCCCTGGAATGCAAGGATATATTAACATCCATAAATCAATAAATGTAATCCATCATGTCAATAGACTTAAGGATAAGAATCATAAGGTTATTTCAATTGACACAGGAAAAGCATTTGACAAAATACAACACAACTTCATGCTCAAAACACTAGAAAAAATAGGGATAGTACTAACATACTTGAATATTGTAAGGTCTATTAATGCTAAGCCCAAGGTCAACATCAATCATAATGGAGAAAAACTGAAAGCATTACCTTTAAAAATGGAAACAAATAAGGGATGTCCTCTTTCATCACTTCTATTCAGCATTGTCCTTGAAATACAAGCTGGAGCAATTAGACAGACTAAATAATTTAAAGGGATATGAATAGAAAAAAAGGATCTTAAACTGTCACTATTTGCTGATGACATGATTCTATATTTAGAGGATCCAAAAACTCCTCTAGAAAACTTCTAGACCTCAACAATGATTTCTTCAAAATAGCAGGTTATAAAATCAACATGCATAAATATAAAGCATTTTTATATGTAAGCAATGAAACATCTGAAAAGGTAATGAGGAAAACAACTTCATTTGCAATAGCCTGGAAAAAAATAAAATACTTGGGAATCAATCTAACCAAAGAGGTGAAAGATCTCTACAACAAAAACTACAAAACATTGAAGAAAGAAATTGAGGAAGACCGTGGAAAATGGAAAGATCCCCCATGTTCTTGGATAGTCAGAATTTATATTATCAAAAATGGTCATACTTCCACAGTCACTATACAGATTTAACACAATTCCCATTAAAATCACTATGACATTTCACATAGAAACAGAAAAAGCAAACGTGAAATTCATCTGGAAGATTAAAAGATCCAGAATAGCCAAAGCAATCCTGGGCAGGAAGAGTGATGCAGAAGGCATCACTATACCAGATCTTAAACAGTACTATAGGGCAATAGTAACAAAAATGGCAAAGTATTGGCACCAAAATAGACAGGAAGATCAATGGTACAGGATAGAAGACCTGGAGACATACCCACATAAGTACAGTAACCTCAAACTTGACAAGGGTGCCAAAAACTTACAATGTAGAAAGATAGACTCTTCAACAAATGGTGCTGGGAAAACTGGAAATCCATTTGCAATAAAATGAAACTAAACCCCTATATCTCATCCTGTACAAAACTCAACTCAAAATGGATCAAGGATCTAGGAATTAGACCTGAGACCCTTCACCAAATACAAGAAACAGTAGGCCAGAATCTCCATCATGTTGGTTTAGGACCAGACATCCTTAACAAGGCCACCATAGTGCAAGAAATAAAAGCAAGAATCAATAAATGGGATAGACCCATACTAAAATGTTTTTTCTCAGCACAGGAAACAATCAATAATGTGAAAAGAGAGTCTTCAGGGTGGGAGAAAATCATTTCCACACACACTTCAGACAGAGCACTCATCTCTAAAGTTTATAAAGAACTTAAAAAACTTTACACCCCAAACATAAAGAACCCAATCAATATATGGTCTAAGGAAATGGGCAGACACTTTTCAGAAGAAGATATAGAGGTGATCAACAAATATATGTAAAAGTGCACAGCATCCCTGGTAATTATAGATATGCAAATTAAAACCACCCTAAGATTTCATCTAACTCCAATTAGAATGGAAATTATCAAGAATGCAAGCAATCATAAGTGTTGGCATGGATGTGGGGAAAAAGGCACACTCATATATTGCCAGTGGAGGTGCAAATTGGTACAGCCATTCTGAAAAGCAGTATGGAGATTCCTCAGAAAGCTTGGAATTGACCCACCATTTGACCCAGTTATCCCACTCCTTGGGTTAGACCCAAAGGACTTAAAATCAGCTTACTACAGTGATGTAGCTACATCAATGTTCATAGCAGCTTGATTCACAATAGCTAGATTGTGCAACCAACCTAGATGCCCTTCAGTTGACAAATAAATAAAGAAACTGTGGTATATTTGCACAATGGATATTACTCAACCTTAAAGAACAATAAAATTATGGCATTTGCTGGTAAATGAATGAAGTGGGAAAATATCATGCTAAGTAAAATAAGCCAAGCCCAAAAAACCAAAGGCCAAATGTTTTCTCTGGGCCAAATGTTTTCTATGGTAAGTGTATGACAATATATAATAATGGAGGGTAGTCAGGGGAAGAGTAGAATGAAGGAACTTTGGATGGTGTGAGAAAAAAGTGGTGGGAGGGGTGGGGATGGAAAAACAGTAGAATGAAACAGACAGTATTAATATATATATATATATATATATATATATATATATATACACATATATACATATGTATGATTACATGAATGGCAATAATATACAATGTATACAACTATAGAAATAAAAACGTGTTCCCCATTGGTGTACAATGAATCAAAATGTGTCTCCAAAAATAAAAAAAATATTTTAATAAAAAATGAAAAAAAATAAGTAAAGTGAGTAGTAAGAGCTCTGTGAGATAAGTATGGAGGACAAAAATGACTTAGAAATGAGGGACCTATGAGTTGTTTATTGGGTTATCTATATAGTGTGCAGGTAGGACTCCCCAATATAAGTAGGGAGGGTGCTGTGAGAACTGTAGTGTAGTTTCTTTCAGGTGTAAAAGAAGGGGTCATTGAAATACATAGGGACAGAACTCTGATATGTGTAGGGAGGACTTTCAGAGGTGTCTAGATAGGTCCTTAATAGGGTGTGCAAAGGGATATATGAGAGGTGTGGGAAATATTTATGACTGATTAGAAAGGTTTTCACAGTTGTTTATGGAGGGTCCTCTCAAGACAACAGTGAGATATGTCTAATATGACTAGGAAGAACGCACTGAGGTGTATTGAGAGTGTTTTTTGAGGATAGTGGATGGAATCAGAGACATTTTAGGAGGGCACTTAAAGGAATATCTGAGGTTTGTACTTATGGTGTCTGGAGGTGAATAGGGAGGGTATTTTGCTGGGTAATGAGCATTATATAGTAGACATATAGGTAGTTTTTTGAGATTTGTTTAAAGGGCATTCTAATGTTTGCATGGAAGTCTCTCTGAGATTTGTAGAGAGGACTCTTGATTGGGGTGTATAGGGATGGTGCTCTTAGGTGAGAATTAAGAACTTACAAATTGTGTAGGAATGTCCCCCCTGATGTCAATAAGAAGAGATCTCTAAAATGAATGGGGTGGATTAACTGAGTTTTGAAAGAAGAGCTCTATGAAGTGGGTTACAGGCACACTGAATTTTGAAAGTAGGGTATTGTGAGGTGTGCAGAAAAGTGGTGTGTGGTATTTAGTGACAGTTCTCTAAGATGTGTAGGAATTGCTCAATGAGGTGTGTGGGTAGTATTTCTGAAATGTGTATTGAAGGCCCTCTGAGGTGTTAGGACACCTGTTGTGAGCAGGAAGGGCATTCTTAGTTGTATAGGGAGTTGTCTGTAATGTGTATAGGTAGGTTACTCTGAAGTATAGACAGAGGTTCCCTGAGGTTTGTAGTTCAGGTGCTTCAATATGTGTTGGGAGGTATCAGGTGTGCAGCATAAATCTCTGTGGGTGTAAATCATTTTTGTCTGTGTAGGACTGCTATCTGATTTGTGTACAAGGGCCCTTTGAAATTAATAGTGAAATCCATTTGATATGAATAGGGACAATACACTAAGGTGTGATAGGAGTGTTCTTTGAGGATAGTAGAGGGGATATCAATGCTGTTTAGGAAGGCCAATCCAAGAAGTATCACAAGTTATCTTTGAGTTATGTAGGTACAGCACTCAGAAGTAATTAGGGAGAAATTTTTGGTGTGTAGTGAAGTCTATCTGAGATGTGTAGGCAATGATTGCTAAGGTGTTTAGCAAAGGCATTCTGAAGTTTGAATTTTATCTCTAAGGAGTACTCTTTCAGGTGTATGAACAGGCTTTCTTTATTGTTTATTTTTTGCTCAAAAATATGTTGAGGAAGCATCCCTAGGGCGTGTATGAATGACACTTTTAAGTGTGTATGAAGGACTTTTGATTTAAATAGTGAGGGATTACTTAGATGTGTACGGAGATGTGTTTCAGGTGTTGTGGAAAAGTTCTCTTGTTTCTCTTCATTGCATAGGAGTCTCTCTGAGATATATAGGGAGGGTCAACTGATGTTTGTAGGAGGGCCCCTTGATGTGTGGGGGAGGACCCCCTGAAGTGAGATGAAAGGGTTTATAGATGTGCATAGGGATGGTGCTTTTTGCTGGGTAGAAAAACCTCAGTAAGTTGTTTACAGACAGCGTTTTGAGGTGAGTATTGAGAGAACTGTTAGATCACTAGGGAGAAAAAAACTGATATAAAATGGAAAGAACTAAAAATTTTGTTTTAGAGTTAAGGTGGGTCTTACAGTTTTGGGACAGGATCCATATATTTCTCAGCATTAGATTCAGGGACAGCCCTCTGTGGTATGTAGGAAGGGCTTGTGTTTTTGGTTATGGTTAGGATTAGGGTTATGTTAAGGATCATGGTCAGTAATTTAAGTGTATAAAGAATGACTCAGTGATGAGTTGAAAGGACTTTTTGAGATGTGCATTAATTGCTTTCTAAGGTGAGTAGACAGGCTCTCTGTTGTGTTTAAAGAAGGTTTGGCAAGAAAAAGAGTTAGTAGGAAGTGCTTGGAAAGGAGTATATTTTGGACCAAGTGAGGTATTTAGACATGCCTCACTGAGGTGTGTAGGGACTGCTCTTAATTTGGGTAGGGAGGGCTACCTTTGATGTGTATGAGGGTATGCTCAGGTGTGTAGGAAATCCCCTCAGGTTGTTAGCATGTGACCTCTGAGCTGTGTAAAGAGTGCTCCATGAGTTGTGTAGGAGGGTTCCATGGTGTGTCATAGGACAATTTAATGTGTATGGATGTGCCACTGATGTGAGTTGGGAAGGCACACAGTAGTTCAGAGGAAAGTTGCTTTGTGAAGTGTAGGAAGGGTTCAGTGAGTTGTTTTTGTAGGCCCTTTTGAGGGAAGAAATGAGATCTCTGAGAGATTAGTAGGGAGGGCAAATTGATGTAGAAGGGAGAAAACTATGAGAAGGATGTGGGTTGTGGTTAGGCTTAAAATTTAGGGTCAAGGTCATGATCATGGTCAGTATCATGGTCAGGAAGGGCCCTCTATTTTATGTAGGGAGGGCTTGGGATTAGAGTTAGGGTTAGGTTTAATGTTAGGTTCAGGATCAGGGTCAGCATTTGTGGTGTACATAGAAGGCCTATGTAGTGACTCAAATGTGTTCTGTGAGGTGTGCATTGAAGGCTCTCTGAGCTGCATAGATAGGCTATTTGAGGTATTTAGAGAGGTTTTGCAAAGAAGTATCATTAGCAGAAGTGTCTTTAAAACAAGTATAGTTTTTATTCAGTGAGGTATGTACGGATGTCTCTCTGAGATGTGTAGAGATTGCTTTGAGGTGATTAGAAAGTGCCTTTATTTATGTACATGGAGGACACTCTAAGTTGTGTAGGGAGGGCTCTCTGAGGTTAGTATAACATGGTCTTTGAGCTGTGTAGAGTACACTATGAGGTGTGTAGAATTCTATGACATGTAATAGGGCTATTAGACGTGTGTGGGTGGTCCAACTGTAAGGAGTTGAGTGCTCACACAGGTCTGTACAGAGTGTTTACTGAAATGAGTAGAAAGAACTATAATGAGTTGTGCTCAGAGAACCATTTGAGGTGAGCAGAGAGTGCTCTTTAAGATGAGTATGGAGAAAAAAATTTATATAGAAATGGAGGCATTTTGAGGTGTGGAGTGATGTATCTCTTTGGTGTGTAGTTAGAATTTACTTAGATAAGTGAGGGGGGCTCTCTGAACTTTGTTGTTCTCTGAGGTGTTTAGTGAGGATTTATTGAAATGCATAGGGATGGCACTCTGATAAGTGAAGGGAAGTCTCTCAGGGTCGTGTAGGGTGGTACCTATTAGGTGTGCAGAAGAATCTATGAGGGTTGTAAGAGGGCTTTACATCTGAGAAGAAATACTGTCTCAGTTGTGTAGGGAAAGCCCTCTGAAGTGAATAGTGTGATAACTTTGATTTCCATATGGAGAATGTACTAAAGTTTGATGGGAGCATCCTTTGAAGATAGTATAGGGAATCTCTGAGGTGTTTTGGGAGGGCACTCAATGGTGTATCACAAAAAAATCCCTGAGTTTTGTAGTTTTGGCCTCCACAGTGAATAGAGAGGACTTTTTGATGAGTAGCACAGGCTACTTGAGATGCACAGGTAGCGTTTATTGAGATTTGAGGTTTGATGAAGTGGCATAGGATCAGGATTTAGTGTCAGGTTCAGAATCATGGTCAGTGTCAGTGTCAGGGAGGGTTCCCTGGTATGTAAGGAGGTCTGAGGTTTAGGTTTAAAATAGGATTAGTGTCAAACTTAGAGTCAGGTTCAGTTTTTGCAATTTTTATGGAAGACCTCTGTGGTGAGTCAAAATGACACATTGAGGACTTTCTGTCATCAGTAGATAAACTCTCTTGAGGTGTTTATAGTGCACTTACAAAGAAGTTTAGTAGAACTGACTAGCAAAGAAATCTAATTTGTACAAACTGAAATATGTAGGGACATCCTTCTGAAGTGTGTAGTAAATGCATTTGAGGTAAGTAGAACCAACTTTCTTTGATGTCTAAGGAGGGTACTCTGAGATTATTTGGTAGGTGCTTTAAGTTGGCAGTATGTGACTGCAGAGGGAGGGAACTATGACAGGTGTAAGAGAGCGCTACACAACATGTTTGAGATCTTCTAGTGGTGCATGGGAGGGTTTTCTGAGGTGAGCTTGGTGGGCTAACAGAACTGCATAGGGAGGGTGTTCTGTGAATTGTAGAAAGGGCTTAATGAGTAGTGTTTGGTGGACCTTTCAAGGTAAGGCATGAGAACTCTGTGACATGAGTAGGGAGAAGACACTGATGTAGAAGGGAAGGTTCTATGAAGTTGAGGTTAAGGTTAGTATTAGAATTAGTAACATGTCAAGGTCAGGTTCATGGTCACTGTCAACGTCAGCAAGGGTTCTCTGTGGTACATATGGTGGACTTAGTGTTAGGGTGAGAGTTAGGGTTGAGTTCTGAGTTGGGGTAAGTATTTTGAATTCATAGGGAAGGCCTCTATTGTGAATTAAAGGACTCCCTTAGGCATGTATTGAGGGCTTTCTGAGGTGAGCAGATGGGCTTTCTGAGGGATTTAGAGTACTTGAAATGAAGTGTATTTAGTAAGGAGGGCTTTTAAAGGAATCTTATTTGTACTTGCTGATGTGCATATGGAAGTCTCTCTGAGGTGTGTGGAGACTGCTGTTGAGGTAAGTAGGGAGACTTTCTTTGATGTGAATGAAGGCTACTTTGAGGTGGTAGAGAGGACTCTTTGAAATTGGTAGCTTGAAGTCTCTGATCTGTTTAGAGGATCTTGTATAAGGTCTGTATAAGAGATCATTGATGTGTGCCAGCAGACTGTATGATGTTTGTGGGTGGTTCTTCTGAGATGAGTTGGGAGGGCTCACTCAGCTGTATAAAGAATGTGTACTGAGATGAACAGAGAGGACTCAGTGAATTGTTTCTGGAGGGGCTCTTTAGCAGAATAGTGAGAGCTCTATAAGAGAAGTAGGGAGGAAAAACTGATGTAGAAGCGAGGACCTTATGGAGTGAGAAGGGGGGCCTATGTCACATGTAGGTCAGACTTGCTGAGATGGGTAGGGAAGAGTGTCTGAACTTTGTAGTGTAGGTTCTCTGAGGTGTATAGTGAGGGCTTGTTTAAATGCATAAGGATGGCATTCTGATGTGTGTATGAGTGCTCTCACAGGTGTGTAAGGAGTTTTCCATTATATTTGCCAACTTATCTATGGGGGTGTAAGTGGGCCTTATGATTGAGTAGTGATGTTAACACAGTTGTGGAGGGAGTAACTCCTATAGTAAATAGTGAGATCTCTCTCATATGTGTAGGGAGAACACACTGTGTATTGATGGGAGGGTTTTTTGAGGATAGCATAAGAAATATCTGAAGTGTTTGTGAGGGCTTTCAATAGAGAATAATGGGGATCTTTTAGGTGTGCATATGCAGAACTGTGTAAGGAGGTGTGTATGAATTGTGTAAGGGGGTTATATAACACTTGTCCTAGGGCTTCTTTCTGTATGTGAGAGAGCCCCCTGAAGTGAGCTAAGATGGCTAACAGAGTTGCACAGTGTATTTGCACTGGAAATTTTTGAAAGAACTGAGGGATCTATGTTTGGAGAGCCATTTGAGATGAGTAGTAAGATTTTGGTAAGATGAGTAGTGAGAAAATACTGATGTAGAAGGGAGAGCACTATGAGGTTATGGTTAGGTTAGGCCTAGGGTTAGGTTTTAGTGTCAGGGTCAAGTCATGGTCAGTTTCAGGTTCATGGAGGACTCTGTGTCTTGTAGGGGGGACTTAAGTTTATGCTTAGTGTTAGGGTTAGGTACAGAGTAAGAGTCAGTATTTACAGGGTATAAGAAAGGCATAGTGGTGAGTAAAATGTGTTCTGTGAGGTGTGTATATTGAGACATCAGTGAGGTGAGTATATAGGCTCTTTGAAGTGTTTAGAGGACTTACAAAGAAACACTGTTTCTTCTTGCAAAGAAGTATTGTTTTGAAAACTGATTTATGTAGGAACTTCTCTGACATGTGTAGGAACTGCTCTAGATTTGAGTATGGATGGTACACTTTGTTGTGTCTGAAAGTTAAACTGAGATGTGTAGAGAAGTCTCTTTGAAGTTGGCAGCATGTGGCCTCTGAGCTGTGTTTTGTGGACTTTATGAGGTGTGCAGGGTGGTTCTATGATGTGTATTAGAGAGCTACAAGAAGTGTGTGTGAGGGTCCTTTCAGTTGATTTGGGAGGGCTCACTAAGGTATATAGATAGGGTGCACTGAAATGAGTACAAATGACTTAGTTAGTTGTGTTTGTAGATTTTTTGCATGTGGGTAGTGAGAACTCTGTTAGATGAGTAAGGAGGACAAATTGATATAGAAGGGAGGGCCCCATGAAGTGTGGAAAGAGGATCTATATGGTCTGAATTTAGTATTCATGGAGATGAATAGGCTGGACTCAGGTTTACTGTGTATGTTTATTGAGGTGTGCACTGAGGCCTAATTGAAATTCACAGGGAAAGCATATTGATGTGTGTTTGGATGTTCTCAGAGGTGTGTAGGGAGGTCTATATTAGGTAGGCAGAGGAATCTATGAGGGTTGTAGGAGGCATCTTTGATACAGTAGAAATGCTATCTCAGTTATGTAGGGAGGGACTTCTACAGTGAATAGTGAGATCTCTGATATGAGTATCAAGAATAAACTCAGGTGTGGTGAGAGGAATATTTGAGGATAGAAGAGAGAATCTCTGCAATGTTTTGGTATGACACTCAGAAGAGTTTCTTGGAGGTTCTTTAGTTTGTATTTATGGCCCTTGGAGGTAAATATGGAGGGCTTTTTGGTTAGTTTTGAGGGCTACAAGAGATGTGTAGGTATGGTTTTTAAAGGTTTGTTGAAAGGGCATTCTGAGGTTTGTATAAGAGCCTCTTTGAGATTTGTATGGAGGACTGTGGAATGAGGTGTATAAGGTGGGTGCACATTTGTAAAAATTAAGAGTTAACTCAGGTGTGTAGTTGTAGACATCTATAGTGAGTAAGAGGAGATCTCTGAGATAAATGAGGACAAACTGAAGTTTGAAAGACCGACTTTATGAGGTGTGTAACAGGGCCCTCTGAATAGTGAAATTATGTCATTCTGAGGTGTGTAGAGGCATGGCATGTGGTGTGTAGCAACGATTCTCTGGTCCCAACCTTGATACAGTGATTGATAAATAATGTGTGTAGGAAATGTGTCTAAGGTGTGTATGGATGGCCCTCTGAATTCTGTAGAATGGGCACTTGATATGAGAAGGTAGGGCTCTGAGCTGTGTGGAGAGGTGACTGCTATGTGTGTAGGAGGTTTTCACTGAAGTGTAAAGGGAAGATTCTCTGAGATTTGTAGTGCAGATGTTTAGAGGTGTGTACAGAGGCCTCTAATAAGTGTGCAGGAGGAATCTATGAGGGGTGCAGGAGAGCTTATATCTGCATAGGTATGCTCTCTGCTGTGCATTTAGGGTCCTCAGAAATGAATAATGAAATCTATCAGATATGACTAGGTAGAACACAATGAGATGTAGTGTGAGTATTCTTTGAATACAATAGGAGCAACCCCTATATTGTTTAGGAAATTCACTCAACAATGTATCCAGAGTCTTCTCTGAGATGTGTCAGGCCAATCCTGAGTTGAGTAGAGAGGACATTTTGGTGAGTAGTAAGTTGTATCCAAGTTGTGTAGTACAGTGTGTTGTTGTTTGTAGCATGGGAATTCTGTGGTTTGATTTAACATATCACTGGAATTTATAGGGAGTACTGCATGGGGTGTATAGGAAAGGCTTTCTGAGTTGTATAACTTGCTCAATAAAGTGTGGAGGTAGTGTCCCTTCGGGGTATATGAATGGGAATTTGTGCTGTGTAGTAAAAGCTCTTGGTATTAGAAGGTTGTCATTATTTAGATGTGTAGGGAAGTGAGTTTGAGGTGTGAAGGAAAGATTCTCTGAGGTGTTAAGTCGGTTCTCATTTTTATGTAGGGTGGGCTCTCTGACATGTAGGGAGGTCCCTCTGAATAGTGTAGAAGGGCTTTATGAGATTTGTCAGAAGACTTATTAATGAGAGTGCAAGTGTTCACTTAAGTGAATAAAAGGGCTATTTTCAGTATATAGGAAAGGTCTCTGTAGTGAGTCAAAAGTTTTCTCTGAGGTGTGGATTCAGGATCTCTGAGGTAAGGAGAAAGGCTCTCTAAGGTGTTTAAAGAAAACTTGCTAAAAAGTATAGTTACTAGGGCTTGTGAAATACTAGTTTGTAATCACTCAAATATGTCTTTCTAAGGTATGGAGGGAATGATGTAAGGTGGAACTCTTTTAAAGGATAGTATCACAGCTTGATCAGCATCAAATTCAGTGAGTCACAAAGGTAAGACAAAATATAAACACACACAGACAAAAACTTCTGAGGGTCTGCTGTTATCTAAATGGGAATCTGAATGGGAGGCTAGACTCTACTCACTTCCAATGGCCTATCCTGCTTCACCTCTGGTCTTCTTGGGAAAAATCACCAGAGTTGTTGGTCCCAATATTGATATAGTGCTTCCAATCTTGAGTAAGTCCCCTACTAGAAATTTCCTGAGGAATAAACATCCAAAAATGAGTAGACAACAGGAACTCATGGTCTGGACTTGCTGTCTCAACACAAGTGAGCAGAATGGGAATTTATCTGGAATGTGGGTGCCTAGCTACTAGGGTTCCAAGTTCTGTGCGTTCTACTTCCAAGGAAGTGAGGTCACTTCCCTGGGGACTCCATATGCAAAGCCTTTTATCACACAAGATGGCTCTAATGGCCAACTGATATGCAGGTTTCTCCCACTTTCCCTTGACATACATACATACATACATACATACAAGTGGACATGGTTAAACCAACACACCCTGAATCTGGTCACCAGACTGTCACAGGTGTAGCCAACTCACCTGGTTTGGAAAGAGAGTTTGAATTCAGACCCATTTCCTCCTTCTGGCCATGTGGGTGGTCCTGAAGAAGTCATTATGCCTTACAAGGTCCAAATATTTTTGCCATATATTCCCCTGAGATTATTCTAGTATATGCTTTTGAAATTGTCATCAGGTGTATAAGACCATTTATATCCGTACTCCTTGGGAACCCTAATGTTTGAATCATTTGTCTGTAATGCACCAACATACAGAAAACACAACATGGAGAGAGACAAGGGATGACATACAACTATACCATGATGTGAGTCCAACAGTGAAAGAGTGGAAGTCAACTTCTACCATGTCCTTGTTTCCACTCTGCCCCACTGGAACTTTGTAATGACTAACTTTCAGAGATAGACTCCCTGAGCTCTAGGCTTTCCAATGCTTCCTGTGAAATTTAGAATTGTTTCAATATTTTTTCTCATTGTATGATATGGGTACACTACAAGGGATCATTGGCACCAGAGAATTCTATTGTCCCAATCCTGTAACTTCCCCATCTAAGTGAATCCATATCAGCATCAGTTTCCAAAGAAAAATAAATCAGCAAGAGCTATGGTATTTCACTTCCAAGATGTAGTCTTCAGAAGTCTTATTTCTTTATCTCCATAGTTCCATAGCAGTGGCACTGCTGTAATTCCAGAGAATTTTTGGAAAAGTTTGTGTGGCAGCAGGCAAAGTTCCAGGGACCACATTAAATAGCAAGAAACTGGAATTTGTTTTCATTTCTAAATGCCTCGCATAGGTTAAAATATTTTGGTTATAAAATTCATGAGTGCAATTTTTATCAAAAAGAAATGATGGTGTGAAACTGCCAAAACTTTGTGCAATACCATGGTCATAACCATGGGAGTGGAATTGTCTTTTTCTATTACTTTATGGAACATCTGCACTGCTTCTTTCAAGGTCACAGCAGGTCATTTTTTGTATGTGTGTTCTTGAAGACAGTTTCTTTCTTTTCTTCTAACTAAAATTTGGAACGAATGCCCCAGTAGAAGAACAAAGACCCATCTCAGAAATCAATATTTATTCAATAGTTTAGGTTACTGGAGCAGAGAGAAGGACTGACAATTCAGTTTTAAAAAATGGAAAAGGACAAGGTAAGCACTCTCTTCAGGGGATAGTCATTAATCTAATGTATGTTCACTGAGTGCCCTGTTCCCACTTTTGAATGAACACAACAAGCTGATCTCCTCCTCTTCTATTAAAAACATCAAAAATAAGCAAAGCATCTCAAAGGCTTAGAAGCATCTTGCTTGTGCACACAGAACTAATTGGCTTCTCATTACCTTCCCACAAATGTGAGAGTCTGATGATAGACCACTGGCTTGGAAAGACTTTAATATAAATACTCATATGCACAATCACCCATGTTGAGGGCTCCCAGGAAAGGGCATTGCTGAATGCATCTGTGTTCCTTGAAATTTACTGGGGAACAACAAATGGAAGAATCACCACAAGTAAGTCCTGCAACTCTGAATGGTGCTGACTTTGGTAAGCCATGAGGCACCAGTGAATTTGAAAAAAGGAAATAGTCCCTATATTTTAAAATGATAAAAATCAAAGTCATGGAACATTCTCCCCCCCCCTTATCTCCTACTCTTGTAGGTATTCATCTTATGACATTATGACATTATGTGATACCATTCCCTATCCACTAATTTTATTCAGGAAGGAGAAAGAGCCCTGTATGAGCTTTGGCAGGCCTGTTAGAACCATGAAATGAGCAAAAGTTTAGTCAGTTTCCAAATCACTGTAAAATGCCTTTAAACTAACAAGGTCAGCTAGTGAAAACTTCTCTTCATTGACCACTTTTGTAAAATGCCTAAAAATTGATTTTCTGAGATTGTTGCATAATTAAATCACAGAAAAGGGGTGATGAATCCTGGGTTTCAGAGGGATTTGATTCCACTGGAAACAGATTCACTGTCTTAACAAAGAAGTCCCACAAACAAGTATATCAACAAAGCCTAACTGAGTGTTACTCCCTTGCCTCTAATACATCTTTCTACCAATATCCTCAACATGGTTCTGTACCCAGTTGCCCCAGTCCTGACTTTCACACTCGGAAGCACAGCATCACCAGATCCAAACACTGAGGCACCAAGCTCTGAGGTCTGCACTATTCCCGTTCTAAGAAGAGCATCCAAGACAAAGGTGTAGTACACCAAAATCTCAATATAAAAATCAAAATGACATGCATTTTTTTAAATTATGATTTTTCTGACAACTAGACCAATGTAGACAAAATAAAAATTTTAAAGTGATATATTATGACCACAGTTTCCCTACTGAAATCCAAATTAGGCAAATACAGTGATTAAAGGCACAGTGTGAAGCCCAGAACAATCAATGTCAGTGTGAGATTGAGACATCCTGGAAACACAGCCCACAGACTTTGCCCTCTGGTCTTGTGTTACCAAGGAGCTTCAAGGCAGTACAGACTACATATGTCCCTCCTCATGTCCTCACATCTGCAGCTGCATACTCAGGGTATGGTGATCCTGACAAAGAGACCATGGACTTAGGGGCCACCTGGTTTGTATCAAGACTGCAACTCAGATCTAAAGGGTCAAATCCCAGGTGGCATGGAGCCCTGTGTATGACTGAGGAATGTTTTATTGCAGTTGCCTTATTGATGACATGTTCCTCCCAGAGAAGTTGGACAAAGAGAATGATTTTTATGTGGCTTGATCAGCTGTCTTATGAACTCTTTACGTTACTGGGCATGGTTTGTTTCTAATGGAGCCTGTTGAGAATTTACATCCTCGTTTCAGTTATGGCTCAGTCTTACCTCTCTGCTCACTGCCAGTTAAGCTCACGAAGTGTAGCCCTAGTCAAGAAAATTCTTCTTTTTTTTTTTTTTTTGCGGTGCTGGGGATTGAACCCAGGGCTTTGGGCTTGCAAGGCAAGCACTCTACCGACTGAGCTATTTCCCCAGCCCAAGAAAATTCTTAACAGTATGGATTGTATAACAGGACTACAATCCACAGGACAACTATTATATCAATTTTGGATGGTGTAGTACTGGTATTATTATTAAAAACTAAGGACAGATATTGCATTATCTTGAGGTGTTTTATTATGATATTTTTGCATAATAGACTACATAACAGCTATTATATTTGTTATTTCTCAACACTTCTATCAATATTGAAGGTCTATGGAAGGTATTTTGTTAATATTAAATGCTATACTATGGAAGATGTAATAGTATTAAAACCTCAGGACAACTATTATATTACTATATATATTTATATCATTAAAGAACATATGGCAGCTATTAGATTTAGGGGGAACAACAATCATACTTCCTAAAGTATGATTATTATATCAATTTTAAAAGGCAGTTCTCAAATCAGTTTGATATGTCATATTATGGATATCATATTAGTATTAAAAGCTATGAATAAATCTTTAGGTCATTTTTAGAAACTCAAGTATGTATATCATTTTAGGATTAAAATCAACATGGTAGATACATTAATTTTATTGATAACTCAAAAAATTATTTAATGCCAAAAATGCAGATATTTTATTAGCATAAGGTTGTACAACATAAATATGCTAATGTGAAATGTTACAGAACACCTTTTTACAGTTTTAGATGCTATATCAAAGATATTAAATGAATATTAAAACCACAAGTAAGTTATTATTTTGGTTTCAGGGTTTATGAAAAAGATGGCATAAAGTAATATTAATGGCTGCAGGAAATAAATTTAATTTTTTTTAGGCAATTATATGGATGTTATATTAGTATTTCAAGGTAGAGTGGAGCTAGTTTATTCATACTAGATGCTAGGCTATGAATAAAACGGCATAGCTTCTATATTCATATTTGATACTCTAGTTTGGATATAATATTAGCATTTGAGTACTCTGAATGGCTGTTATCCATTAATGATGTTGTAATATCAGACAAGTTATATTAATATTAAAGGACAGAACAGCTTTTATATAGTTTTCCATGCTATTGTATGCATATACTGTTAAAAAAAGTGACATGGAATAGTTGTCCTGTCCCTCGCCCGCAAGAAAGCACGACACAGGAATCTTCCTTCAGCAGTTTAATCAGGACCTTAATATTATAAAACCATGGTTTTTCTTCTTCTTCTTCTTGAACTGAATTCATACACTTTTATACTCTTGCAATAGCCAATCTACTCCTGCCACTTGGCCTATGTTCATAGGTGCTCCCATTTGCAACAGTTAGCTTAACCAAATATGGGCTTGTTTACCTAGAAAGCACTTCAGGAAACCAGCGCCATCTTATCATGGTGGTGAGGCGGCTCGCCACAGCTCCCCCTTCTTTATTTTATGAACACAGGTGAAGGTAGAGGCCCTATCCTACTGTGCAAAAGTGGCAAATAGTGAACGTCAGTCCCAGAGTGGCGCCTTCTCTGGGCCTGATATCACCTAAGCCGATGCCTTTTTTCGTAGGGTGGGACATGGACATCAAACCCACATGCAATAGGGCATGCCTTCCTTGAGGTTCAAAAATAAAACTCTCAAGTGCAGTGCTTTGCCTCGCATCCTGTGTCCATGAAGACGTAGCGGTATGGAAAACCATACTAGTGGGAGCTTATCCAGCTTACGCAACTGCAAAGGCCTGAGGTAGGAAAACACATCACCCTACTTGCCAATGCTGCACAATACAGGGGCACCATAATGAACACAAGGCATACAGTAACACTTCTCTCCTCCAACATTATTGTTATAGCTCAAGATCAAAAATGGAAGTTACAAGACAATTGAAGCCTTAATTAGTACAAGAAATCCCCAGGATGTAAATACACAGTCCTCAAAGAAAAGTACATAGTAATTACAGCAGTACCCTGCAGACACCTAGCGTAAATGATAATTCTAACTCTAACAGAGATATATTAAAAATGTCACTTATTTCCGTGCCAGATTAGCCAACCACACAGAAGGTGACACCCCTTGTTCAATGGTAACACAGCCTGAATTAACACCACCTTTTCACTTGCTTGACGCACTCTTAGCTTGCAAATAAACCAAAGGCAAAGGCAAATACCTGCAGAACAAATACATTCAAAGATCCCCACATTAACCCATTCTTTAAAATAACTAAAGGCAGAGGTGAGCCAGCTAGAGAACTGACTCAAAGTAACAGGCTCAACACGAGTGTCATTTAAAATCGCAATCTGCAATAGTTGTTGAGTCATCATCTTCTCAGCTTCTAGGGACCAATTGCCTGCAAGAAAGGCGGAAATCAAGTGGCTTTGATTCTTTGCTTCTTCATATCTTACTGGAATTATACACATGTGTTTATGATTCCCAATGCATCCAACTTGTGCAATGTTGAAAAGTTCATCCAACTGTACTTGTAGTAAATCTATCCTTTGATTTGCCGCCAAGATCCCTGATAGGATATGTCTGTTGACGCGGTCCTGGGATTCTAGCACCTGTGTAGTTTGCTGTATGACTTGATTAATGGTTTGTGCTGTTTGAACTTGATTGGTCATGGCTAGAGCAGCGGTAGTGGCTGCAGCAGCAGAGACAGCAATAGCAGTTATTATGGCTGCGGTAATGCCAAAGTCTCTCTTTTCTCTGAAGAGGTTCACCAACGGAAAATTATCTGGATTGACCTCCACTGGGACAGGTACAAAGGTGGGTACTTTTACAATCACAGCAACAGATTCACTACCGTTCCAACACTCTGAAAGCAGGCAGGTAATATTGTCATTAGAACAATTTAAAATCACTTCCGAACTGTTTGATAATAGAAATAGAAAAAAGGGGGGGCAGGCGGCGAACAATGTCTGTCAGCCGCAGAATTATCATGTGCATCCAAAGTTAAAAAATTAATGGTAAAAAGAGCCAAAGACAAACGCTCTTTAGGAGTACGGCTTGCTCCTATTCCCCCTTTTTGTCTTTGTAAAAGTTCTTTAATCGTTCTATGAGCTCTCTCCACAATTCCCTGACCTTGGGGGTTGTAAGGCAAGCCATGAGTCAGTTGCACTCCCATAGTGGAGCAGAAAGAGGTGAATTGTTGACCAGTGTACGCTGGCCCATTATCTGTCTTTAAGGAGCATGGAAGGCCCCAGGCGGCCCAAGCCTCTAGGCAATGGGAGATGACATGATGGCCTTTTTCTCCTGCCAAAGCAGAGGCATGCATAATTCCAGAGAAAGTATCTACTGAGACATGAACATATTTTAGGAAACCAAACTCTGCAATATGAGTTACATCCATTTGCCAAATCATAAGAGGTCGCAAGCCTCGGGGGTTAACACCAAAAGAAGGGAGATGATGAAATGGAACACAATGAGAACAATCTAAGACAATCTGTCTCGCTTCTGCTCGAGGAATAGAGAAGTGCTTGCGAAGTGTTTGGGAGTTAACATGAAACTTATGAAAGTCTTGAGCACTGTCAAGAGAAGAAAGAAAACAAATTGTGCGGGTAGCAGCATCTGCCCTTGCGTTTCCTTCAACAATAGGTCCAGGGAGAGCCGTATGAGCTCTTATATGTACAGGATAAAAGGGTGCAGAATGGCCCAAAATCAAATTTTGTAACTGAGTAAATAAAGATGAAACTTTGTTGTTAGGATTGATGGCACCTACAGTTTTCAACACCTTAAGTGTTCCTTAGAAAAGTCCTCTTATTCCCTGGGTTCAGGCTGACTGAGGGCAAAAGATCCAAATACTGGTCTATCTTGCCTTCTGTATTTAATTCCAATCTCAAAGTTTGATCTTAATCATCCAGCAAGCCAGTCTCACCAGTCATAAAGTAAGAGTACTGGGCTTTAACTTTAATGTCCATAACTTTACAGTTATTTACCCTTTTATCTAACTGGAGTCTGCATTAGTTTTGGAAGTTACCACTATTTGTTTTGGTATCTGTTACCACTATTTGTTAGGTGATGGCTTATTATCACAAGTTACCTAGGTTGTGTGTTCTTGAAGCAGCTACTTCTGCAAAACATTAATAGGTAACAGTTTTATAAAATGAAATAAGTAAGAGTAAAAATATAGTTTGTTTGTATAATAGTTATCTTGAATTTTGACTGAGAACCACATTATATTTCCTATTTGAGATCATAGTAATTTTACAACAAAAACCAATCTTTTGATTATAACTTTAAATAAGCTGAAGTCTGACTTATTTTGGAGTCACTCTAACATGCAGCAAGGTGGGAGGCAGAGTCTTATCTCAGGTAAGGCGTGACTCTTTACAGATCTTAAGTGTTCTAATCCTACAACTAATTTTTGTCCCTTTTGCCATGACCAGCATGACCAAATTTTTAAGTTCAGTGAGGGTCAAAGGAGTATTAGAAAATAAAGGTTTATAAACACAGATTTTGAAGATTAAGCTGAGATCAGATGGAGCTCTGTTCTCTGATGGAAATGTAGATCTAAAGAGTTATGTTAGCAACATTTATACATGTCTTATTATTAAGTTAAAGACTATGTAAGCATTATTCTTTGTTTTTAGGAGAGTTACAGAGACTAGACCATCTACATAACTTTTTCTCACAACTGCAAAGTGCAATGTTAGGAACTCTGTGTAGTTCTCAAAGAAGTCCACTGTCCAAAGTTACTGTAGGTGGGCAGGAACTAGAGAAGGGAACTGTTGAAACACTGGTTATCTAGCAAAACAATTTTTTTCTGCCCAAGAGCTGTGTGCTTGATATCAATGTAAGAGCTGATAGGACTCCTGTACAGAGCCTCCCCAGGGAGGTTACTGCCACAGCAGTTAGGCATCTTGTGCTCCTACATAGGAACACTTCCAGGCACCAGGCATGCTACAGTCATGAAGTCAGGGACCCCAATCTCAGTCATTGTTGTCCCATTTTTGCTATAATGCATTATACTCTTTCTTAAATGTCATTTTAAGAAGTTTATATATATTGATTTCTGAGTCCATATAAACATTAGTTAACACAGTCTAACATTATATCCAAAACAGGAATCAATCAAAGAAAGGCTGAGAGAGCTTTTAACTTTTCTTTTGTGTAGCAAAATGCTTTTACCTTCTACAATATGAACCTTTAAACAAATCAGGCTGTCACTAACTCTTAGATATATATTTACATTTAAATTTTTATCTCAGTGAAATAAGTAACCAATGTTACATATACCTTACTGATAATATGTCCCATAATAGAACATTAAATGATAGAAATAAATCCCAAATTAAAATTTACTCTTTATAAGTTTAAGATTACCATTACAGACAAGTTTAATCTGGAGAATAGCACAGCTTGATAAATTTCCTGCTTTAAAAACTTGTATACCTGAAAAATATGAACACATTTAATATACAACTAGTGACCATTTTACAATTACCTTGACACTTTTATCTTACCAAATTTAGTTTGTTTTTTTAAGAAAAATGTAGACTCTGTAACATAGTACGATACTCTAACAGTTGTTTAACCATAATTGTATAAACCCCAATTTTTAAGATTAATTGTTCTAAAGAATAAAACTTAATAGACACAAAGTTAAGAGTAAATTAGTGTTTCTAAGAAATCCTTGCCATTTTACCATGTCATTTTACCATGTAGATTAAACTTTGGTGTATATCAGAACATTAGTATTTCACCTTAGGAAAAACTTTTAATAGCTTTAGCTGTCTCACATACACACAACCAACTCAGTTTCACACAAACATGTTGAAACTTGCCCTTTACTTACATAGATTTTCTTAGCACTTATTTAGACCCTCATGTATTTCATCACACAAGCACTTTCTTACCCAGAAACATTTCCTTTTCCCTTTTACTAAATATATATTCCATACCCAGACCCTTTTATTTTCTTTCCTATCTGTTGACCCCTTTTTGTTCACATTCTGAAACAACTCTTATGAAATTTCTGAATTTAGATAAATTGCTCTATTTTAATAAGATGAAATATTTTGTTGTTTATAGTACTCTAATTGAAACACAGTTGAAACCTTTAGAACCCTTTGTATATAGAATTGTACTTGTTAAGACATAACTCTTAGTAACCTTGTTTTTAGTTTAGTGATGACACAAAGCAAGTTTAAACCCTTTTTATTTACCAACCTATGAAAACACCAATAATGTTTAAGTATGATACTCCATGGAATTTAAGGAGTTAAGAGTACTTGATGTTATTTAACAATGAGCATTTTAATTTTGTAAATTAATCAGATGTCTCTACAAACACATTTAAGTAATCCCATATATGTTAACTCTAATTTACTTATTCTGTAAAAACCAAGAAAGCAGGCAGGTGTCCTGAACAGTATTTGCTGTCTCTTTCCTGTTGAAGAAAAGTCCTAGAAACAATTGATATTAGACATTGTTTAACATCAACATTCCATTAGTTTGACCACCTAGAGACTTGCAAGTTATTTTTAAAGACATTTCACTTTTATTAGTTTACTCAATTTAAATTGAACCCTTTTTTAAATCACATGAATAAAAGTATTTGGATCCATTTTTAAATTTTAATTTTAGGAGCGCTCAGTTTTGATGCAGACAAGACATGACACCAGACAGCACGACATACAAATAACACAAAATCAAAGGCCTTGTAACTTTATAGGTGAATCTCCATTGCAATGTAACAGATGTTCAAAAACTTTAGTTGAATAAAAAATAGAACTGATCAAAAAGAGAAAAAAAATCATTAACCTAGGTATGCTGGATCAAAATTATGAGCTCAAAAATACAGCATTAAAGAAAAACAAAACAAAACAAGAATCCTGGAAAATGAGTTAATTCTTTGTAGCAGTCCAGAAGTTTAAAACAGACACCCTTTTGTTTTCTTTTTCTTATCTTCAGGTTACCCCCCTTTCCCGCTGAGACTGTTGCAGTTTACATTCCAATGCAGGCTTCAGCAAGGCCAGGCAGGGGGGAGGGAGGATCACCCAGGACTTTTTAACCCTTTTTCTTCCTGGTTGAGAAATCAGGTTAGGTTTGAATGCAGAAAATCACAAAACATTATTTCTTACTACTTTTGAGGAATGGAGCTGCTGAGATCTCTGCCTAGGGGGAGGACTGCTTCAAGGACATGGGTGTTCCCTCCCTAGGTGGCCATGGAGCTGCGTGGAAGGGATCAGGAGGGGGGCCTTTTTCTGTCTCTTGTGATAGTTTTTCTTGATCCAACAAGCCCTTATCTAAAAACCAAGGGGCTTTGTCTTCTACAGTTTTTAAAAACTTCCTAGCTGAGGAAACCTCTAAAGGTGCTCCATTAGCCTTTAATAAAGCCTTTAATAGTCCTTCCATGTGAAGGAAGGCAGTGGCTAAGCCTGCATTTGTTAATGGGCCACCTATTTCTCTACAAGCTTTCATCCATGCCTCTATGTTTTGCTTTTAAATGGATTAATAGCATTTCTGCATTTTCTTGTACATTGTTCATATACTAATTGTTTAATTAAAGGCATAGCTACATCAGCATCCCCGAAGATCTTCCCTGGTGCATCTACCATTCTAGCCACAAAATCTGAAAAAGCTTCTGTGGGGCCTTGGACAATTTTTGTTAAGTTACCTCGCACCTCTCCTTTATTAGGAAGTGCTTTCCAGGCAGCAATGCAGATCTTATTAATTTGTTCATAAACCTCTAATGGAAAGCCTGTTTGCTGATCGGCAAATCTACCCTGCCCCAGAAGCATATCCACATCCCAGGCAGGTTTGCCCATAGCTTGGTTACATGCAGGCTGTTCATTGGCCCCATCTAACACGAAGGCTCTCCAGTCTAAATATTTACCTGGGAAAACACAAGCTTTCACTAAACTGGCCCAGTCCGAGGGGGTCATGCAGAATCTATTGAGCCCCTCTATTTGGGCGATAGTAAAAGCAGCATCCACACCATAAGTGCGGACAGATTCTGCTATATTCTTTATCGTTTTAAATTCTATGGGTTCCTGATGTCTTCCCCCATCATTGTCCTGGAATACAGGACAGGCAAACCTCAACTCTACATGGGCAGCCCTCTAAGCTGCAGAGTTAAAAGTTCTACCCATGCCTGGAACCCCTCCCACATATGGGGGAGGATCATAGGCTAGAGCTGGCTTCTGTTCTTCCTCATAGTCCTTCTGTCTGAAATCTTTTTGCCTCTTAGTTCCCCCTTCTTTTATCTTCACCTTCTGTAAGTGCTGCGTTAGCTCTTTCACTTTCTCATCACCGTCTGATTCTGACTCCCCTGTATCTTCTGGTGTTCTAAGGGCTTTTAAATCTGGGTACAGTCTCCTCTTTGGAATAGTTCCATAAACCTGCTCTCCTGCACTATGTTTACTGGAAGTACTCATAGAATCCTCGGACTTCTCCTCATGTAGTTGTTCAAGAACTTCCTGTCCTTTATGAATAGCTTCCTGACATCTACCATCAAGAATACATCCCTTTATTAATTTCCATAGTGGTATCACTCCTTTTTCCAATTGTCCCTGCTCCTGAAGGAAATCCAAATCTTTTCCCAACTTATCCCAGCTGGCAGGAGTCAAACTTCCAGAGACAGCAAACCATGGGGCCGCTTTATCAATTCTTACAAGGAATGTTTCTAAAATACTGTGTTTAACCTTGAGCTCTTTAGAGCGCAACAAAAAATCTAAAGGCTGTACTAATGAACTAGATGGAGAATTGCCCATAATGAAAGCAGCGTTCAGAGCAAGCAGAATGAAAGCGAAAACAAAATATCTTTCTTTGTTGACCAACTACACAAAGTCGGTTGAATTTATCTTTGCTGACCGACTACACAAAGTCGGTTGAATTTATCTTTGCTGACCGACTACACAAAGTCGATTAAATCCTAGTCCACAGACCCCACTTACCTGTGGTACTTACCGGTGCACCCCCTGACCACTGAAAGTTCTGATTCCCGGGTTTCAGCACCACTTGTCGTGTCCCTCGCCCGCAAGAAAGCACGACACAGGAATCTTCCTTCAGCAGTTTAATCAGGACCTTAATATTATAAAACCATGGTTTTTCTTCTTCTTCTTCTTGAGCTGAATTCATACACTTTTATACTCTTGCAATAGCCAATCTACTCCTGCCACTTGGCCTATGTTCATAGGTGCTCCCATTTGCAACAGTTAGCTTAACCAAATATGGGCTTGTTTACCTAGAAAGCACTTCAGGAAACCAGCGCCATCTTATCATGGTGGTGAGGCGGCTCGCCACAATAGTCATAATAGACATATTTTATTATTATTGAACTTTACAGGAGAGCTATTATATGTGTTTTAGATGGTCACTATGGATATTATAATCATCTTTAAGGTCCCAGGGATTCTACTATATTAATTTAATGTGGAATAGTAAGAATATTTCCTCATCATTAAAGACCATATGGCAGCTATTAGATTTAGGGGGTACAATAAATTTATCACATTCATATTAAGGGTAACAAGACAGGCAGATATTTTGTTTGGTTTAGATTTTATAGAATGGAAAGCATGTTAGTATTAACAGCCAGAGGCTAGTGATTACAGCAGTTTTATGCTGTAGTATGAATATAATATCAGTATAGAAAGAACAAGGGACAATTTTTAAAAAAATAACAGAATTCTTTGAAAATTAAATTTAATTTATTTATATTTTTATGTGTTGCTCAGGATTGAATCCAGTGCCTTGCTTGTGCTAGGCAAGTGCTCTAAGAGTAAACCACAAACCCAGCACTGAAGGACAGTTTTTATATGAGTTTAAGAGGCCACATATTGCATATTACATAAATTTGAAAGGACTCAGGGAAACTATTAATTTTGGATGTAAAATCATTGATAATATGATGGCATTAAAAGCCAAAGGACAACTATTATATTAGTTGTAAATTCTAGTGTATGAAAATTATGTAAATACTAAAGGACACAGTGCATACTAAGGATGTTATGTGAGTGTCAGCAGTCACATTAACGGTATTAGGGTCTTCAGTCACAGTGAGTATATTATATGAATGTCAGGTTCCACAGTAAGGATATTATGTTAATGTCAGAGGTCAAGTATAAATATTATATGAGTGTCAGAATCCAAAGTGAGGGTATTTATGTTAATTTCTTGTGTCAGAGTTATGATATTATTTGAGCATAAGTGATCAAATGAGGTAGGTATTAGATTTTGTTGTGGTGAATATTTATGTGTGGGAAAGCTTGATACAATGATCTCAATCACAAAAAATGGAATATTGTGTATGTATATTCATGACCTGGAAGGCATGTCCAACTTAGCTGCTAGCAAATGAATAATTTTGTTCTTTGCTTGCACTTTTGTTTTTTCTGTAATTTATGTGTTAAATTTAAAAAAAAATAAATGCTATTTTTTAAAAATAGTCAAGTGAGGATTATATATAAATGTGAGAGTTCACAGGGCAAATATTTTGTAAGTATTTTAGCCACAGTGAAGATATTATGTGAGTTTTAGAGGTCAAGGGAGAATATTATGTAAAAGGGGCCAGAATGAGAATAAGTAAGTGTCATAGACCACATAAGGATATTCTATGTCAGTGGTTATAGTGTGGTAATTACCAGAGTGTCAGAGACATTGTGAAGGTATTATGTGAATGTTAGTAGGCAGATTAAGTATATTATGTGAATGTGAGCTGCCAGAGTGAAGACATTATGTGTCAGAAGCCAGATTGAGGGTAATATCTGGATTTCAGTGGCTACAGTGAGGACAGTTTGTCAAGGTTAGCAGTCAGAGTGAGAATATTATGTGAGAACCTACGGCCATAGTAAGGATATTGTATGAATGTCAGAGGTCAGATAAGGACTCTATGTGTGTGTCAGATGTTATAGTGAGTGTGTAATATGAGTTTAAGAGGTCACATGTAGGACATTTTATGTGTGGCAGAGACCAGAGGAAGAGTATTATATAAGAGTTAGAGGTTACAGTATGAACATTTATGTGCATGTAATTATTCATAATGAGGATATTATGTGAATGTGAGAGTCCAAAGTGAGGGTATTATGTGAGTGTGAGAGGTCACATGTTATTATGTGGGTTTCAGAGGTCAGAGTGAAGATATTATGTAAAAGTCAGAGGCCACAATGATGTTTATATGTGAGTGTCAGATGCTACAATTAGGGTTTTATGTGACTGTCAAAGTAACAGTGAGGAAATATTTTGAGTCAGACCAAGGGAAGATATTATGTGATTGTCATGGCAACAGTGAGTGTATTATATGAGTGTCAGAGGACACAAGATATTATGTGAGAGTCAAAGGCCATAGTGAGGATATTGTGTTGCAGAAGGCACAGTGAAGATTTTATACAAATATTTGAGGACACACTGATGACATTGTATCAGTGTCAGAGGACAGAAAATGTTTACTGAAAGTCAGAAAACTCAGGGAAGATACTGGATGAGTGACAGTGGTTACAGTGGTCACATTGAGAATATTATGTGTCAGTGGTAAGAGTGATGATATTATGTGAGTGTCAGAGGCTACAGTGAGTGAAATGTGTGAGTCTTATTGGCCTCAGTGCGGATATCTTATTAGTCAGAGGCCACATTGAGGATATTATGTGAATGTCAGATGCCACTGTAATGGTATTTTTTTAGTTTCAGAGGCCAGAGTGAGGGTACTAAGTGTCAGAGGTTTAATTGTGTATATTATGTAAGTGTCAGAGGCCACATTGATGGTATTATATGTGTGTCAGAACAAAATGAGCATATTATGTGAGTAGCAACTGTCCCAGAAAGGATACTTTGTGAGTGTCAGAAGCTAGAGTTGGGATATACTGTCAATCACAGGGACAACACTGAGTAAATTATGTGGGTATCAGTGGCCACAGTGAGGATATTTTGTCATATCAGGGGCCAGTATGAGGATATGATGAGTGTGCCAATTCACAGTGACTGTCTTGGACCATAGTGAGTGTATTATGTGAGTGTCAGAGGTGACAAATATATTATGTGAGTGCATAAGACCACATTGAAGGTATTTGGTGAGTATTAGAGGTCACACTGAGGATATTATATGAGTGTCAAGGTAATAGTGATGGCAATTTTTGAGTGTCAGATGCCAAGTGAGGATATTATTTGAATATTAAGGGCAAAAGTGAGTAATTAAGTGAGTGAGAGTTAGAATATTATGTGAGTGTCAGAGACCAGATTGAATTTATTATATTAATATCAGAGACCAAATGTGAATATTATGAGTGTCAGAGGCTACATTGCAAGCATATGTAAGTGTCTCAGGTCCCAAAAAGTTATTGTGTGCATGACAAGTCACATTTAATGAAATATGTGAGTATAGGAGGCCACTCTGTGGGTATTATGTGAGTATCACAGGTTAGAATAAGGACACTATGTTAGTATCAGAGAACAAAATATGACATTATGAGTGCAAGAATTCACAGAAAGGATATTATATTAGTTTCAGACATCATGATGAGGGTATTATATCAATGTCAGAAGTCAAAGTGAGAATATTTTATGTTTGTCAGAGGACACACATAATATTTATATTACTTATATTATATTACTTATATATTTATAATATTTATATTACTTTCAGAGGAAACAGTGTGATATGGAGTGGCAGAGATGGGAGTGGTAGTAGTCTGTGTCTGAGATCAAAATGTGTGTATTATATGATTGTCAGAGACCAGAATTGGGGATTTATGTGAGTGTCAGAGGGTACAGGGAGGGTATTATGTGAGTGCCAGGGGTCACAGTATAGTTATTATGTGTTAGAGGTAGCATTGATGATATTATGTGTCAGAGGCAATTTAAGGATAAAATGTCTGTGTCAGATGTCCAATTGAATGCATAATATCAGTGTCTGAAATTACAGGGAGGTTGTTATTTGAGTGTCAGTGGTCAAAGTGAGAATATTACATTAGTGTCAGAGGTCAAGTGAGGATATTTTGTGAATGTCATAATCCAAAGTGAGGGTATTACCTAAGTAACAGAGGTCCCAGTGAGGTTATATTGTAATGATAAGAGGTCACAGTGAGGACATTATTTGAGTGTCAGGGGTCATGTGAGGATATTATGTGACTATCAGACTCACAGTGAGGATGTCATGTATCACATAACAAGTCAGAAAATTAGGTGAGTATCAGAGGCACCAGTGAAGATAAATGAAAGTGTCCAAAGTCATTTCAGAAAATAATTTGAGTGTCAAAGATCACAGTGAGGACATAATGTGAGTGTGAGTGGCCACAATGGTATTATGTCAGTTTCACAAAAAGAACAGTGATAATATTATTTGAATGTCAGAGAACTCATAAGGGTAATTATGTAAGAGCCAGATGACACATTGAACATATTCTGCAAGTGACTCAGTCCACGTATGGATATTATGTGTGTGAGAAAGGTCACACTGAGGTTATTATGTGAGTAACAGAGGTCACACTGAGGATATTATTTCAGAGTTAGAGGGCAAAGGGGGTATTACGTGTATGTCAGAGGCAACAGTGAATATATTTTATGAGTGTTGTAGACCACAGTGAGGGTAATACTTAAGCATCAGGGGTCAGAGTGAAGGTAATCTGTGAGTGTGAGATGTTAGTTGAGGGTATCATGTCTGTTTTAGAGGTCAATGGAGGACATTTGTGTCAGATGTCAGAGTGAGGGTATGATGTGTCAAATGTCACATTGAGGGTATTACATTAGTGTCAAAGGTCCAGTGAGGATGTTTTTGAATGTCACAAGAGACAATGAGCTTATTTTGTGAGTGTGAGATGTCAGAGTGAGGATATTGTTGAGTGTCAGAAGCCAAGTCAGGCTATTTTGTGACTATCAGAGTCACAGTTAAGATATTCTTTGAGTGTCACATGCCATAGGGAGATAAAATGAGTATGATAGGAAGCAATAATTATATTATGTCAGTGTCAGTGTCACAGTGAATTTGCTAAGTCACTCAGGGTTTGATGTGAGTTTCAGAAGTCTCTATAAGGAGATATGAGTATCAGAGAAAAGAGTGAGGTTATTATGTCAATTTCAGAGGCCACAGTAAAAGTATAATGATTGTACTTGAAGTCACACTGAAGGTATTTTTCAAGTGACAGAGGTCACAAGAAGGATATGTTTTCAGTGTCAGAGGTCACTATGGGGGTATTATGTGAGTTTAGGAGGCCATGTTGATGGTATAATGTGAGCTTCATGGGTCACCATGTGGGTATTTGATGAGCATCATTTGTAAAACAGAGGTTACTACCTGAGTGTCAGTGGTCACAGTGAGGTATTATGTGAGGGACCGAACAAGTTGAGGATAATTTTTGAGTGTCAAAAACAAAGTGAAGGTGTTATGTGTCAGAGACCATTTGAAGGGAATCGTGTGAGAGTCAGAATTCACAGAAAGGATACTATATCTGAATCAGATTTCACAGTGAGATTATTTTATGAGTATCAGAGGTCACACTAAGAGTATTATAAGTTTCAGAGGTCCAGAGAGGTTATTATGTGAGTGTCTGAGACCACAGTGAGGATATTATGTCAGCATCAGCTGTCACAATGAGGTTATAATGTGAGAGTCATAATTCTTGATGAGGGTATTATGTAAACATCACAGGTCACAGTGAGTGTATCATGTGAGTGTCAGTGGTCACACAAGATATAATCTGAGCCACTCTGAAGATATTAAATCAGTGTCAAGAGTCATAGTAATGGTATTGTTTGAGTGTGAGAGTCCACAGTGGGGGTAATATATGAGTACAAGAGGTCACACAGAGTGCTATGTGAGTGACACAGGCAAAGTGTGGACATTGTGTTAGAGGATATATTGAGAAAATATTATCAACATCAGGGGCCTTAGTGCAGATATTTTATGAATGTGACAGGTTATGATGAGGGTATTGTTAGAGTCACAGGCCAATTGAGGACATTGTGTGAATGTGGGAGGCCACATGGAAGTTATCATATAAACATCAGAGATCAAGTGAGAATATAATATGTGTCAGTGGCAACAGTGAGGGTATTATGTGAGTATCAGAGGAGAGGTCAAAGTGAGAATACAATTGGAGTGTCAGAGGTCATATTCAGATTATTAAATGAATGTAAGAGAACACAATAGGATATTATGTCAGTATCAGAGGACAGGGTGAGGATATTAAATGAGTGTTCAGGGTCACAGTGAGTACATTGAGTTAGTTTAAGAGGTAGTGTTGAAATATTATGTAGTGTCAGAGCCCAGTGAGTTATTATAATAGTGTCAGGGACCACTGTTATGTTATTTTGCAAGTGTCAGAGACCCAAGTGAGGGATTTAAGTAAGTGCCAGAAGCCACAGTGAGGGTATCATTGCAGTGTCAGATGCCCCAGGTAGGATAGTATATGTCAGGGGGTGCTGTGAGTGTATTATGTCCATGTCTGAGGTCATATGAGAACATTATATGAGCATCAGAAGCCACAGTGATATGATGTCAATTATAGGACACATTGAGTGTATCAGGTTTGTCTCAGGTCACACTAAAGAAATAATATGAGTGAGATATGTCACTGTGATGATATTATGTCAGTGTCAGAGGTCAGAATGAGGGTTTTATGTGAATGTCAGGGAACACAGTAGGGTATTATGTGAGTGTCGGCAGCCAAGTGAAGATATTATGTAAATGGCACAGGATACAATGAGGGTATTACATGAGTAACAGTGACCACAGGAGACTACATTATGTCTGAGATTATGCTTAGTATCCTGTGTTCATGTCAGAGGTCACAGTGAGGAAGTTTTGTGGGTGACAGAGGCCATGTGACAAGAATATGTGAGTGCCTAAGGCCATAGTGAGAATTTTTTTTTTGTAATCAGAGTCCACAGTAGGGTATTATGTGAGTGACAGAAGAACAGTAAGAATATTATGTCACTATCAGAGGACAAATGAGGATATTATGTGAATGACAGAGGCCACATGAAGTTGTTATGGAAGTGTTTGAATCACAGTGAGTAAATCATATAATGTCAGAGATCTGGTGAAAATAATGTGAGACTGTCACATTAAGGATATTTTGTAATTGTTAGAGGTCAGAAAGAAGGTATTATGTGATGGACAATAGGCACAGTGAAGGTATTAGGTGAGTGTTAGATGCCCCAATTGGAATATTCTGAGTGTCAGAGGCCACATTTATGGTATTATGTGTCAGAGAGCATATGCAGGTGTTATATTAGTATCTGAGGTTACATTGAGGGTATTATATGAGTGTGAGAAATCACAGTGAGTGCATTTTTGAGGATCAGAGGATTAGGGTATTTCATCAGTGACAATCATTATACTTATGGTATTATTTGAGTGCCTGAGGTCACACTGAGGGTATTATGTGAGTTAATTATGTGTCAGAGATCACAGAGTATAATATGTGAGAATCAGAGGTCACAGTGAGAATATTATGATGGTGTCACAGGCCAAGTTGCTGAGGGGATCAGACAGCAGGGAGAGAGATGATATTTTGTGTTTTAAAGGTTACTTTGATGGTTTTTATATCATAAGTTCCAGTATGGTGATATGTGAGTGTCAGAGATAACAGTGAGCAAATTGTATGAGAGTCAGAGGTCACAGTGATTGTATTATGTGAATATAATATTCAGAAAAATGTCAGTGTCAGATGCCAAGTGAGGATATTATATCAGTGTCACAGGACATATTTAAGGTCTTATGTAAGATTCAAAGAACACTGAATATAATATGTGTGTAGGACTCCACAATTTTGTTATTATGTGAGTATCTGAGGTCACAATGGAGATATAATGTGTCAGTGGTAACAATGAAGGAATTATGTAAGTGTCAGAGACTGATTGAGGACTTTCTGTGTCAGAGGCCACAGCATGGTATTACATGAGTGTTTGATGTCACACTGAGGTGTATTTTGTGAGGAACTCATGTGACAGTGAGTGTAATATGTGAAAGGAATTTTGTAAATGAGAAGGTATTTTTTTTTTCATATTAAGCAGGTTTATTTAAAGGGAATAATACAGACTTCTCCTGGCAGGGAGAAGGGGGCCATGGCTGATGTTCTAAAAGTCCCAAGAAGTGAGTGCACCCTACATCTTTTATGGGTTAAAGTCTCTTTTGTTCTACAGTTCTCTCCCCCCTTATCTCTCTCTCCTTCCTGCCTATGTGAATAGGCCTGGTTTTGCATTAAGTGAGAAGCTATGGGCAGGGGGAGGGTCAAGGTGATTCAGGCAGGCAAGGGCCCAGGGGTCATTAATTAGCAGCTCCATGCTTGCAGTCCTTGATAAAGGCAGGTAGATTTGGTAATCAATGGGCTCCGGAGATCCTTGACATTCCATTCTTCCAGGGGCAGTCTCCAACTTCCAGAGGCAGAATGCTTCATGGCTTCATTTCCTCGAACTGACCCAATTTCCTATTTCTACACTAACTACCTTAATTCTGGCTCATTCCCCCCTTTAGCTTTAGGAACTCCTAACTGCTCTAAGGAAAAGAAAAGGGGGCGTCGATCGTTCTGGCTGCTTCAAAGCTGAAAGGGGGCAGTGAGGGGCAAACAGTTTGGAGTTCCTTTTTTTAAAAATCGGGTCAATCGAGGGGTCCAAGGTAGAAGTCTGGTTGGGGAAGAGCAGGTTGTAAAGTCATCTGGGGGTGGGTGGTTCTATGATAGAAGAACAAAAAGACTTGAGTACTGAAATGAGATTAGTATAAAGTAAATGTTGCAGCATCCGAAACATGCCACTGAGTATCATGAAAATGACAGAAGTCAATCTCTCACCAGGAGGTGGAAGAACTGAGAAATTGTTCCCATAACTAGGCCTAGCAAAGGCTGGAGAGGACAAGGACTTTATTTGGGGACTTTAACATTGTCCAGGTTATCAGGAATGTAAACACAACATTTAACTATTAATGTCATAGATGTCCCCAGAAAATATAGTTAAGCTACTTAATGTCATCTGATTTTTGTAAAATATCCCTTTATTGGTATAACCCGTGTTTAGTAGAGAGCTCTATACTTCTGTTACTTAGGGCTAGATAATCATACGAGCACAACCTCCTGATCAAGGAGATTGTTGAGACTAGAGGATGAAAAATCACTCAGTGCATCTGCTGCAGAGGAGGGTCATGGAAAAAGGGAGACATCCCTTAATGCTTCCAAAGGAAGTCACCTCATCAAGGAGACCCTGCCTAACCAATGGCACTGGTGGAGCTAAGAAGCTGCTCTTAAGTTCTCTACGAGTGGCCCCTGTGGGAACTCAGCTGACTCTTTAACAAGACAGGAACCAGGTCAATTTGACCAGCTTGATCTTAGACACCCAGCAAAACAGTTAAAACCAAAGTATAATCATTCTTGGGCATTTAAAAGAAATAATAGTTAAATGTAACTTAAGATGTATACTTGTATTAGCCCACTAGAATAAAGACTGGAAGTTACAAATGAAAGAAAGATTCTTCGGCAAATGTGCCTGATAACTATCAAAAGAAACTGCCAGAGTCAGAAGTTTTTAGTCAGTTTAAGGCCTGCAGAGAAGGTATTTTTTAAATGTCAGAGGCCACAGTTTGGAAAAAATTTTATTCTCAGGGGCTATTCTGAATATATATGAATATAAGTGAACACAGTAAGTATATTTGACAGCATCAAATGCCATAGTGAGTATATTTTGTCAATGGCCGGAACCATAGTGATATGTGCTATCAAGATCACAGTGATGATATAGTTTGAATGTCAAGGTAAGAGTGAGGAAATTTTGTGAGAGTCAGAGGCCAAGTGAGGGTATTATGTGAATGTCAAAAGCCATATTAGTGTATTATGTGAGTGTCCTATGTCACATTGAGCATATTATGTGAGCATGAGAGACCCCAGTGAGGGCTTTAGTTGAGTGTCAGAAGTAAGTGAAAATCCTATGTGTGATAGCCATGGTGAGGGTGTTATGTGAGTTGCAGAGGCCAAGATACTATGTGAATGTCAGAGGTCAGAGTAGTGTAGCATATCAGTGTAAGAGACCTCAGTGTGGGTATTATGTGATTGTAAGAGATTATATTGAGGGAATTATGTGAGTGAACCAGGACATGTCAGGATATTATGTGACTGTCAGAGGCCACATTGCTCCATTTCTGAAATTGAAAAAATGTTTATCCTGAAAGATTGACTAGGAAGTTTAAGGCATATACCCAGGATTTCATGGATGCCCAGTACACAGCTGTATTGCCCATGATGATGAGGAAAAATGGATGTGGGGTAAGAAGAGGGAATAAAGCCAAGAGGTACAACAGAAAATGAAATATGTTGGGACCAGGAGCCCCACATTCCTCCATGAAGTGTCAGGACTGGTCCTTAGATCTTGATATGAGGAATGGGCCACTTCCCTAACTAAGACCATTTTCTGAAAGACCATTTTCCTTGCTAAGCCAAACTTAGACTGGTAACAAAGTCCTCCCAGCCATGGTGTGCCATGTCCCTCTGGGAGTCACAACTTGAGGTCAGTACACTCTTGGCTAATTGAGGTTTAATTTTGCAGCCATTCCTTCTGGATACATTGGGCTAGGTGCTGAGTAAAGGCTGGCACAGATTCTTGGGCATATTTGATGTGTCCCAGAGTCTCCTAGGATTTTCTAGCCAGTGCAAGTATCAGCCTTGACAAGAAGTAATCACAGTAAGGGGACCAGGTCTCTAGTTTTATCCTAGTGGCAACAAGCAGCATATCAACATATAACCTTCAACAGTGCTAATGAAATAACTTACTTGTGGAGTCATGATGAGGGGGTTCGGGAAGCAGGGAAAGAGAGAAAAAGAACCATAGAACTGCAGCAGTGGCTGGCAGCATAGTTTGGCACCCTTGAATTCCCTTGCAATTCTAGAGGACCAGCAAGAAGCAAAAGGTTCACTTGTGAATATTCACCCTGCATGGGAAAATACCTGAGGTCAGGGTCAGGGCTCAATGCCCAGACAACATTGACATATTCAGTCCCATGGGAATGTTGGTTTCAATTCTGGATATTTAGGGGAAAACACTCAAGATGACTTGGATTCTGCAATATCCAGTGCCATTATTCTTGGCATGGCACCTTCCATGTGACAGGACAGATTAGGCACACCTAGATGAGCTCCTAACATTATTTTCCAGTGGCTGATGTATAGGGTTTGCAGGAGAGAGTTGGGTATGCCAGGCAGCTCTGAGGCTCTAAGTGGAGACAGTGAGTCTAATCAGGTCACATATCTCTATATTTCTGCACACCACCCCACAAGTTTACTAGCAGCACTAGAGTTGAATATGTTTGAGACCTTTTGCTCAAGTACATCATCAGATGGCACAGTAGTAATCTCATCATACATGCAATTTTCAATTTTATTTTACATTTGAGTATTTTTTGAGTTACTTAAGCCTCCATATTTTTAACTATCATTCTTAAGTCTGCATAAGAGTTGTGGAACAATGTACCAATTGATTCAGCCATATTGCTCCTCTTGAATATTTAGGTTCCTCTAGCTTTTAGCTAGTATGAAAATTATATGTAAAATTTAAAGATCTTACCCTATATAGTAAAACCAGAGTTAATGTAGAAGATTTTTGGTTGGGGAAGGAATTCTGTTGTCTCCCATCCCTTTCCAAAAAGACAAATCTTCCTTGGAATCCTGTTTTCTTGTCACAAACTTGGCCCTTGAATGGTCCAGACCTTTGCCCCCTTAGACTATTTGTGTCACTTGCCCCTACTCAGCTCTCTTCCTGGTGCAGTTGTGCTGAATCTTGGATGGTGGAAAGCAGCCTTCCCTCTTGGTTATCCCCCACCAACACTGTGAGAGGATCCAGAGGTAGCCAGACTGAAGCTCAGTTGTAAAATAGGACTGAGCAACAGGGAGTAGAGTGGCTGACTGTGAGAGAAAAGGGCACAGGCCACAGCAGTCTGACTCCTGAAAGACACAATGACTCCATAGTGCTTTCTAAAGAAGATAAAATTTAGTCCATGTGCAGCATCTGGTATAAGCAGTCACATAAAGCCTTTCCCATTCACAGGATGGAAATTCTTGGAGTCTTCAGAAGGAGGGTGGGGTAGGGTGGGGATTTTTAGATATTTTTAGGTGACCCAAGCCTGTGATTTCTATTTCTAGAGGATCATTAGAGTCTAGCAGATCATGAAGTTAACCTCCTAGGTGAGAGAATATCATTGTGACTGCATTGTCATATTACAGAAATTAGAGTGAAGGGTTAATAATCTGTCCTTGGAGTTAGGAGCCCAATGTAATTTGTGGTGGAAATATTTTCAGTTGAATAAATAATAAACATGTGCCAGGAGTCAGGGGACATTGATTCAATATAGCTGTGCCCCAACTGGTTGTGCAAGATGGGGAGACAAATACCCTCAGGTCTGGCTTGCTTCTCTGTACACTGAGGGCATTTTCCTGCATACTCTCAAAGGCCCTTCTTTCCTTTGGTGGCTCCTCTGTTCTTCCATGGAGATTGTCCTCTAGCAGACATTTGAGAAGCAGATGGACAGTAGGACAGCCTAGTACTTCTCAGCCTAGTACTTCTCAGCCTAGTACTGCCTGACTTCCTGAGGACACGTGCAAACCTGGTTTTCTTCTTCCTAGAGCACTTAAGAAGCAATAACCACAGAATAGTTAAATTGGGAGTTATGACATCACTCAATGATCAGGAAATAAGGTGCTGGAAAGACCCATGACACCTGGATTAGATCACATTTAAAAGGGTATGTAGTTGGAAACTAAGGATGCAGTGACCAGAACCAGGAGCCTGGTTTTGAAGTGTGTGAACTTGACTACATTTGGGGTAGTATATCTTCCTGGTCTCCTGGCTAAGGGAATTTAGAACTTCCCTCACCTTTCTCTCAGAGTGCAATGGATATTGAAGGAGTGTCTGGATAACTGCATGTGGCAGAATAGCACAGGAGTAATTTGTGTTCTGGTGTGAACCAGTAACTCCAATTCTCCAAGCTCATTTTGAAAACCCAGATGAATGATTTTGAATGGTGCACATATGTCTGGTAATTAATTTAGTAGTTCTATGGGATTTTGGAGTCAATTTTTATTTGGGGCAAATGGTAATCATTTTTATTAAAAACTGCCATAAAGCACTGAGGTTTTAAATATATTTCAGTAAGTATAACAGGCAAGGTGACTTAAGAAAAATAAGTAGGCAAAAAATAATTCAAATGCAAAAATCACAAAGGCAATGTGGAAATAAATATTTGTGGAAACAACTAGAAGATGTGAGTAGAAAGGAAGTCTTCCAAACTCAGCCTCAAAGTGACTGGTGTGGGGTCTCCACGAGTGCTATCAGGAAGTCTTTATTCCTTCTGATTTCCCTCTTCCTTCTCAAGGTCTATGATAATATTTTTGCAACTCAAAGAGACTATTAGTGAGCTGGTAGACCAAGAATGATTTGAAATCCACCTTTGGATACTGGATTTGTCTTTATGTTCTGGCTTACCACTTCCATGACCAGTGGCCATGGGAAGGAAGTTTCACACCCTTTGAGCCCTGATCCCCTCATCTATAAAGTGGAGATGTCCTGATACCAGGGTTCTTTGACAGTGCCATGAGCTGACATAGAGACTTCCCAGGTCTGTGGTGTAGTCAGCTATTTCCCTGAAGATCATAGGTGAGTGTGGAAAGCAGTGGCAGAGAATGGAATAGCAGTGACTGAGATTGGTGGTCTCTGATGACATCATGGTTGTGGCATGCCTGGTGCCTAAGAATGTTTCAAGGGCACTGAATGCTGGACTGCTGCTGTGGCAATGCTCTGCATGAGGAGGCTCTGTGTAAGAGTCCTATCAACTCTGATCTTGATCTCAGGCCTATATCTCCTGGGAAGGAAGAAATTTTTATGCTAGACGATCATAATATTTCACCAGCTCCACTTCTCCTGTGTCTGCCAACTTTAGAATAACTTTTAACAATGGACTTTCTTGAGTGCTACACAAAGCTCCTAACATTAAACTTTGCAACTCTGGACTGCAACTGTGGAAAAGCTACTTAGATGTCCTAGTTTATGTGACTTTTCTGAATAGAGAGAAAAATTATTTCATAGTCATTAACCTGATAATGAGACATATATAAATAAATATTGCTGGTATAACTCTTTAGATCTACATCTTCATCAGAGAGCAGAGCTCCACTTTATCCCAGTGTGATCTTCAAAATCTGTTTGAAAACACAGCAGAACAATTTCTGAGTACAGAGCAGTTGTAAGGCAGCAGCCAATGTGGCTGGCCGGGGCAGATGGAGTGAGCACAGAACATCTATCCTTGCTTGACAGCTCCCTCCTGTCCCCCATTCAACATGCTGAGTGAATGACTCCCTGGTCTACTCATGAGCCATCACAGCAGCCACCCACTTCCACTTAGAAGACCAACTAAAGAAGACCAACTTAGAAGACTCCCCAGGTCCAAACTGTCTCCTGTTAGGGCTTTATGGGAAAGGAGGGGCAACTGAGCAGACTGGGTGTGATGTTTCCCAATTCAAGGAGCACCTAAATGCCAGGGAGCTGTGTTTCACACTCCCCAGCCCTGACCTGTCAGCAGCCATCTTGCCATGTGGCTGCTAGGACCCTAGACCAGGTTCCTGACTCAGCCAAAGCCCATGTGTGCCCAGATTGGAGGATCAGATTCTTAGGGCAATGCTGTTGGGGGCTGGTGCTAAGCTTGTTGACCCACGTGCCCTCATGAAGCCCTCCATCCTTGCCTGATCCCCTAGACCTCCTGGGGGCTCACTACCCACAGCAGGATCTATGTGACTGGGCTCTCATGATGCCCAAGGTGGCCAAACTACCACAGAGCCACCTAGCAGGCCTGCAGAGCAGTGTGAGCTGTCAGGCTTCACTGGGGTCCCCTATCCTGCCTAGACCTAGAGCAATCCATGGCTGGCTTGGCTGTGCCCTGCACCCAATGTAGCTCCTCTTCAACTGGGCCAAGAACTTAGGATCACCTATCTTGATACATCAGTCAATGTCCCACACTCCCTTCCTCTTTTCTCTTCCCATCACTATGGATCCAGCATTTGTGTTGAATCTTGGTCTGAAGTGGTCAGGAGCAGAAGCGTCTCTGGTTGCCATGGGACCCGTGATGCCACTGGGCTGTAATTCCACCCCTTGTGACTTCAGGTGCTGTCTCTGGTGCAGAAACTAGGTCACAGAAGCAACTCCTCAACATCCAGGTTGCCCAAGGCCCAGAGAACACCTCTGGGGAGAGAGACAAAGTGCATCCTCCAACTGGACACTGGAGCCTCCATGCCCTTCATACCTGCCATGCCCTAAGCCTGCCCCTTCCACTTCAATTAGAGTTGCTCTCCCATCTTTTGCTCTCAGGGCACAGAAGCACTGGAAACCTACTGAGGCCATTTTCAGAGTTCAGGATTGCAGTTGAATGATTAAGAGTTCCCAGATATGACTTTCAGCCACTTTTCTCACTCCATTGAATCTTGAGAGAAGAGCTGCAAAAGTAACTAGCAGCAGATGTACATTGGATGAGGAATTTTTTTTTTCTGCCAGTAAATTTTGGTCCTGGGACCCCAGACCTGTGCCTCTTTAGATTTACTGTCAGCATCTGGCTGAGTTGCTGAGGCATTCCCTAATTTTGGGAAAAAAAGCTTTGCCAAAGAAAAACACTTTCCTCTACCTCATCCATCAATGGGATTGTAGGCAAGTTTCAGCATATACACTGGGTTGTACCTTTTGCCCAGATATCTCCTGCTTAGAAATTTTCCAAGGAAAATGAGAGGAGGAAAAAGAATAGTGAGGAAGAAATCATCATAATATGATTGGAATTGGCTAGCTATCCAGGTGTGAATGATCCCAAAATCTCCCTTCCTACTCACCACCTGAGCATATTCTGAATCCCACATATGCCTGCCTCTCCTTCTGCTCCAGTGGCCTCCATGCTCACTGCCATCATTTTCTGCTCAGTGATCAGCTACAAGTCTTTTCCTCCTTCAATAGACAGGGATAAACTTTTCCCCTCATGACATACCACTACATTGTGGGTCTTGACATGCACCAAAGTTCCTTGCAGGATTGCTGTGAAAAGGAAGATGAAGCATTCCTTAGAAATTTGTTGGTTTGACTGTGGCAGGGTTTTCTGCAGATAATTTGACAGAGTCAGACCAGAAGACAATCTACAGGGTGGCTAAAAGTGGCTCCTCTGAAGCCAAATAAATTGCTCCTTTTGGAGAGCACTCACTTAGCATGCGAAAGCTTGGAGGTTCAAATCCCCAGCTCCTCAGAGGTGAGAAAAAAAAAAAACTCTTTCTTGTATGCCACCCCTCCCACATCTCAAATGTTTCTCCTCTTTTCATCCACTCAATCGATAAAATTGAAAAAGTACCAGTGGGATACACAAGCATTTTCCAATCAGACTTTCAGCATGGAGCTACAGTGACAACATTGCTTCCCAGGTCACCTGCAGTTCATAAGAGAAGGTGTACCTTGAGATGAGTCAACTCTCAGGAACCCATAGGACAGATCATTCTCACGAGTTTGCTCATGGTGGTATATCCTCAGCCTGATCTTGAAGAAGATGATGCTCAGGTTGCAATAGTAGGAGCTTCAAAATGACAACTGCATGAGTCTTTGGCAATGACCAGGCTTCTTGGGCACAATCCAGACTCTGTGCTAGTGAAGAGGACTTGCACACCTCAGCACTTTCCCTATGAACCTCAATTTCTTCTGAAAATCAAAAATTGAGGACCAAAGACAACCGTCCTTGGCCCTGGCTTTTCTCAGTCATTTTTCCTTTGCATCGGGTTGCAAATGACTTGAAGTCAAATTGTATGATTTTGGGATGAATATGTGTTAGCTCATGCTAATAGCATTCAGGAGGAACAGGGGGACTTTGCAACCTAGTCTCCCAGTATCATTGGAGGTCCAGTGTCAACAGGAATGAAGCCCTTTTATAGAGTGTTGTTAATTTGGATGGAAGTCTGAAGAGATGCAGTGTAGAATTGGGTGAAGGATATGGTGTCTCATGTGCAATGTGGTTCTGGGACTGAGGGGATTGTGCTTCACAGGGTCAGAAATGACACACAAAGCCCTATTTGAAAGAAGTCACACTGAAATAAGGCAAGCAGAGACAATAGGCCTGTGGTGTGTTGGTGGTGGATATAAGTGAGTCCAAGAAACCAAAAGTATGTTAAATTTGACAAAACTTGAGGATACACTCTTCTTGCTCACTAAGGCCTATCACATGGATGTTCTTTAACCTATTCTGTTTTGATATTCAGGTTTTACCCATGTTGGATCTTCACTTTTGTTTTTGAGAAGGATGGTTTTGAATAAATTTCTGATATTGAAGTGCACTCTTGAATTCCAGAGCCATGCTTCTTTGCTGCCTATCCCAATGTGAAGTTATTTATTTTGAAGGTCAATGGGGTAGGTGGTGTGCTGCAAGGAAAGCCTTTCCTCAGAGGTCTTGTGCTGAAAAGAATAAAATCATCACAGGCATCATAAGCTGTCCTTGAGAGCAACAGGAAAGAGCCCGGAATTGTCAAGGACATTGGTGTCCTTGCAAGGGGAATTAGGGTCGGTCATTATGGTTGCTTAAAGAATGATATGGCACTGACTGCATCCTGAATCTTTACAGTATGTTGAAGCTGAAGAAATGTTCTGGAACTTTGGCATAGACCTTAAGCAATAAACATTTTGTTAGTTTCTCTTCACTGAATTTGGTTTTCAATTTGGTTTTCATTTGGCTGCAAATGTCTTGAAATCAAATTGCATGATTTTGGCATGAATACGTGTTATCTCCTCCTGATAGCATTCAGGAGGAACAGAGTACTTTGCAACCTAGTCACCCAGTATAATTGGAGGAATGAAGCCCTTTCATAGACTTTTTTTTTTTTATGGACGTTCTCGAGATTCAGTGTAGCATTCTGTGAAGGATATGGTGTTCACACGTGCACCATGGTTTTGGGAATGAGTGGATTATGCTTCACAGGGTCAGGAGTGACACCCAAAGCCCTATATAAAGAAGTCACACTGAAAGAAGGCAAGCAGAGGCATTAGGCCTGTGGTGTGTTGATGTTTGATATAAGCAAGTACAAGCAATAAAAATGATGTTAAAATTTGACAAAGCTTGAGGATACACTCTTCTTGCTCACTAAGGCCTATCACACTCTTGGATGTTCTTTAACATATTCTGTTTTGATATTCAGGTTTTCCTGCAATTATTGATCCTAGGACCCCAGACCCTGTGAGCCATCACCACTTCTCTTTGCCTGTTTTGATTTACTGACAGCATCTGGCTGAGTTATTGAGGCATTCCCTTATTTAGGAAAAAAACTTTTCCCAGGGGAAACACTTTCCTTACCTCACTTGTAGGGTGCCAGGCTACCTCTGGTGCAAGTAAACCCTCCTGAGTGAAGACCCCCTAACTCCAGGAGTTGGGTTAATCAGGCTGCTGGTGAGCATTGGCAAACTAGTTTATTGCAGAAACAGGTATACATTTTATAATTTTCTTGCCCATTCACAATGTGCCACAGGGGATCAGACCACCAGGCTCCTATACAGTTTCCCTTGGTAACACTAGGTCAACTTGGGGCAGTTATAGAATTGGAATGCTCTGCTCTGCATTCCTAGGTCATAGAATTGGAATGCTCCTCTCTGCAAGTTTATACTCTTGAGTCATTAACTGCTTTTAGCCAAGAACTAGGATTTCTTCCAACATTGCATCACATTTCATTGAAAAAAATTAAAAATTCTTCCAATAAAGAACAGTGGCAACACAGACACATACAATGCTTCCTGATGTTTCCACGGATGAAGTCAAACTGACTGGAGTGTGGCCACATGATGAAAGGAGGGGCTGAGGGACTCAGTGGAGAGTCAGCAAAGAGAGTCTGCTGCCATATAAAACCCAGAAATACTGGCTTTTAGAATGAGAAAAACATCCACAGGAGGAAGAGTCCACAGCTGTGCCAGGGAAACATGGCTGAGTGGAGATTTTAAAAACTCACCTCCAGTCAGCTGTGGAGAATCCCACCAAACCAATTAGTCAATGCAGAAAAGAATTGGACCATGAGCCTTCATGTTGGTCAAGTTCAGTGGGGATCTGACACCAAGACCTCACCACTGCTTAGGCACATCACACAGAGAAAGCTATACCCCAAAAGGACCCACACCTAAGAGGGGATTCTTCTAAATGCATGCAAAATTTCAGCCTATTAACACACACAACATGAGAAAACAATGAGACCCCTCCAAAATTTTCATTATTCCCCAATAACTGCATCCAAGGACTCTTTTTTTTTTTTTCTAACATTCACTAAGGAAATGAACTGGAAAATTACTGATTGTACCCTAACCACAAAGGTTCCTATCTAGATGGTTGTTATTTGGTTAAAGTTACATGTGAGACTCATTTGAGACTATTACCTGCCTCAACATAGACAATGATTTCAAGGGATGATGGAAGCTTTAATCTTGTCATTAACAACTAGTACTGTGAAATTAAAATCTTGCACCATTGGAAATAACCATTATTGGACACAAATGAGATCAGTGGCAATCACAGTTATGCATGTTCATAATTTTAACTGTTTATTTATAAGTCTTATAGTTAGCATTTTTATCAGTGAGGTTTTACCAATGAAAACACAAACAATATTCAGAAAAAAATGCTTCAATTACTAGAATAAAACTCACTTTTAGGTTGCCATGATTTCCAATGTTATTTTCATACTTATTAGATTGCATTAGATCTAAATATTAATTTATGACATTTAGATTCCTAAAGAGTTTTTCAAAAGGTCATTTCATTTGAACTAATTTACATTCTGGATGTGAGGAAAACAGGATGAAACCATGAATTCAAATTCCCATGTTATATACCTGTGACTGCTTATTTTCAGTGCCACTAAGCCCTTCCTCCTCTTCCTCTGATGTTACATCTAACAGTAGTCTGTTGACAAATGGATAGTTTACTTGAGTTACTTAGTACTCCTGGAAAGTATAAAATTCTATCAAATTAAAAATTAATAATAGGCTTTATACTAGATCATCATTTGCTTTAGAAACTATCTTATTTTGCTGTGTGTATTTGTTTGTGCTTGTGTGTGTGTGTGTGTGTGTGTGTGTGTGTGTGTGTGTGTATTCATGTTTTGTGATTTTATCCAGGGACTTTTGCAACCTTAGCAATTACTCTACCAATGAGTGGTTTTGCCAAACCTATTGTACTTTGAGAGAGAATCAATCTAAATTGTTCAGGGTGTCATCAATCATGCCATTCACCCATCTCAGCCTCCTAAGAAGCTATGTTTATGTGTGGCCAACTATACCCAGCAAATATTTACTACTCTATGCATGCTTTTCCTGTTTGAGAACTTCAAAACTCATCAGGGAAAAACTACATGTCAACAGGTTTAATGCATAAAAATAACTCAAAGAATTATCCTTCCAGAAAAATTAAAAGTTCCCAGAAATAAATTTTTAAAAATGCCCACAAAATATCCAAATTCATAGTTTGCTACTCTCTCCTTGTAATAATAACTTTTCAACATGCTCCATTCATCAGTATTGTTTTCCTAATGACAGATACTTCTTACTCATTTGTCAATGAATTCCTTCATATCTAAAATGTTTTTTTCCACTATTCTGATGAATTGATTTTCTTCTTTTAGAAGGCAAACTATTTGTTCAGTCCTTCAGGACTATGGCTAACCTTCCTGAGTTTAGTGTTTCCCCCCTTGGGGCTACCTTAGTAACCCAGCAACTATTCTATTTAGGACCTAGTAAATTGACCTGTAAAAATTTTCTGTACAAATCTAATCCACTTGCTCCCAGATTGCTGGGGATATCTTTTATATCACCGTGGTGTTATAATTATTTGAACCAAGAACTGAATAAGTTTTTGGTAAGAAGTAGTTGAGAAAAAAGGTACCTTTTCTGGAGGTTGGTATGAAGAGAGGCTTAAGGAGTGAGATCATGAACCAGAGGCAGGAAATAGTAAGAACAGGGAAGGCTATAGCATGACACAGAGAAAAGCACCAAATGGACCCATATTTGTATGACCATATAGGGATGGATGAGGAGTAATGACAGAGGACAGCACAGGCAGGAAAAGGGATAGAGGCTGATGGCTGCATATGCAGTGTAGCTAAACCAATATCAATGCTGTGGGGTAGACATAGAGGGCCTTTGTGAGAATACAGATAAATAATGAGAAGGCAACATTCCATTGTGATGTTCCTGAAGGCCTGAATGGAGGGAATGTTTCCAGAAATAGAGAGGATAGACAATTTTCAGTACCTGTATAGAATGAAGTTCAATTAAATTAACAAAGTTTTAGAAGCTGGGCCAGCTGAAATGCTTACTTTGTTTCCTTTGCATTCCTTTCCAGAGTTACCTAGCTCATGTCCCCATCCTGTTAGCTATTTAAAAGCAATTTCTAGAGCTTTGGTCTTAGATTATTCCTACTACAATTTCTTCCTATTCAGTAGTTTTATCTTAAAATACATATATTTGCTACCAGATATATAACCCAGGAAACATATATGACTGATCCTCATCCTCAGCATTATTTACTTACTGACTGACTGACTTGTTTATTTATTTATTTATTTATGAGATAACTTCTTGCTAAATTGCTATCACTTCACTCTTTGCTGAGGTTGACCTAGAACCTGTGATCCTCCTATACCACTCTCTGGGTTCACTGTGATTTCAGGTGTGTCATTGTACTTGGTTGACTAGGAATATAATTTTTATATCTTCCTTGTTGTTGTCCTTTTCCTTTACCCAGAGACATGCTCAAAAAAAATTTGTGTTTTCTCTGGATCTGGTTCTGACTGAATTAACATGCAGCAGCTCTTCATTTAGACTCCCTCAAGGCAGTTCCCTCCCTTGCAAATCAGAATGTGGTCCATGGACCAGGAGCATTGGAAACATCTTTAAATGTTTTAGAAATGTGGATGCAAAAACCTGTTGAGTACAATGTGCATTTTGAACATGGTCCCCAATATTGGATTCAGTAAAGTTTGAGCATTCTTGGCTATAGCTACTCTTCTACCAACTTCTCTAACATAACTTGCCTATTTGAAATCCTCATATATTGTTCCCCAAATTGTAGGTGTATTAGTATTCATAATCTTTTGGTGAACATTTTATCAGGGTATACTTTGCTGATCCTTTCATAATAGTCCTACCTTTTTTAATTTCCAGATTATATTATTCTGCACCATATTTACTTTTCTAGGAAGTCAGAAACTTTCATAATAGCAATAAATTACATACATCTATGGTGGATCATATGTGTTTGTATTTATTTATGGCAAACCAAATATAGCACTGCATGACATGGCATGAATTTCTTAATTACATTCCATTGTTGATAAAGAAAAAAACTGTTGGAAAATTTACTCTGTAAAATTTTCTGTCTGTCTGTAAGACCAGTGTTGTTACTGGAAACTCACAATTTTTTCTAATGCTTTGCTCTTCCACTTTCTAATGTTTAATCTGAATTTACCTCCCTTCACAATATGTGCCCACTTCTTTTGCTTTCTTTTGTTCTTTGTGATATTTAATTTTCTTATTCTTTGTTCTCTCTTCTTCTCTCCCTTTTTTATTTACCAACTTCCCTCTGATATAAACTATGGGAAGCCATCCTTATTTAGCAGAATCAGATGAGGCTGAGCTATGAGATGCAGAGACCTGATTTCTAGGAACTAACAGGCACAAAGTTCTGTTCCAGATTACCAGGAAGCTTGTGGTGCTGTGTGCCAGTGGTTCCCTGTCTCCTTCTGGAATATATTCCCTAAGAGAATGGATTACTTAACTCCACTCTATCCTGTCAATCACAGAAGATGTTCCTCTATGTCTTAACCCCCTTTACCTGTGTAATAAAAATAAAAAGAGAGTTGTGTGAATAGTTGTTGTTGTTAGAAGCCAGAGATGGTATGGCCAGACCAGTCATGCGCCCTCTCATTTAAAAAGTGTATTAGATCTTGTGTGTTTATTGAGTACATAAGTTTTTGGGAAATAGACTGAAACAGACAATATCCACCTCCAGCAGTTAACTCTTTCCTCATCCACGAGGGACATGGCAGAGAGGACCTCCACACTATGCAGATCCTGAAATGGAATTCAACTCCTTTACTGATATTCTCAATTTAATCTGTTACTGAAACTGAATAAGATATGACACTTATTACCATTTCACTCTTTTTTCTTTCTATACATTTATTATGTTTAATTCTTCAACTATTAGAATCTACTAATATCCATGTTTTAAATAAACATTATAGCCAATGTTATTTTATAATATGTGGTTCTTACCTTCTATAGGTCCTGTTATGCCATGTTTTTCTCTTTGATATGCATCACCAGATAAATGACAAATGCATTTCTGAGGAAGAATTAGAGAGATGACCTGGCAAAATAAACATCAATAATCAGGTGCATAAAGGTTTATTAATCACTAAGGTGATACCCAATTTTCCAGTTTTTAAATAAATTAAACTTAAAACTAGAGAATTACACATTGAAAGCTGACACATTTTATACCATAAGCTTGTATATCCTCTGCAAATAAAGTAAATTTTACCTTCTCTTCTTCAACTGGTAAGGGTTCCATAACACTTCCTGGTAGGCAATGATGAAAATTTTTCACATTAAAGTCTCCAGATGAAGCATTGGCCTGTTTGGGATAGAATGGAGGAGAAACAAGTAGAAATATAGTTGCTCCACAGAACCCTCCCCAAACTGGTATATTGTACAACTAGAAGTTGTGGAAACAAGTTTTGACATTTTAATCCTCTTGGTCTTGCATTTTTTAACTGTCTTCCATGTTTTTCCTTATCATTTATGTTTTTATCTTTCTATTTCATATGCTCTTTTCATTTTTTACTGGTTTACTTTGCACTTGTATTCTTGTCTCTCATCCATATCTGCTCAATATTCCATTTGTAATATTCATCCTCATTCTACCTCTTTTTCCCTTCCACCACTTAGTTTTTGATACCAGGGATTGAACTAAGGGGTGCCCAATCAATGAGCCACATCCCCAGCCCTTTTACATTTTATTTACAGACAGAGTCTCACTGATTGTTTTTGGCCTCACTCAGCTACTGAGGTTGCTTTAGACTCATGGTCCTTCTGTCCCAGCCTTTGGAGCTGCTCTGATAACAGGTGTGCACCACCATTCCCAGCCCATGTGTGCCTATATATTTTAATATTAATTTTGGAATCACTACTGGCTAAAGTGTTGTTCATTGTACATTATCATTCATCAATTATCATTGTTATTAACATTACAGAGATAATTTTAATGTTTTATAAGTTAAAAATGTGCTTTGCTTCTAAGATTTTGCTACTACTGGTAGTTAATCTTTATTCTAAAAGAATTTTGTGAGTGAGTGATCCTGAAACTTTTGTCACACTGTTAGGACTTTGACAATTAAATATAAACCATGATCAGGTTATATCAAAAGAGAAATTGGTTCAATAATATGACCACAACTAAGAAGGGAAAAGAACTCTTCAAATGCATGCACAAACCTATGCATATTAACACAGAAAACAGGAGAGAGCAAGGCAATAAGAAACCACCAAAAGCTCCTAGTTCCCTGAGAACTTAATTCACATTTTTGTGGAAGATATGCTGTACAAAAATTCAAATAATTGGTTGTAAATAATTGAGGAACTAAGAGAAAAATGAAATAAGTTAATGAACTCAATACAGAATTTGAAAGAGCATTCCAACAAGGAAATCAAGTTCCTGAAGAAACTCTGAAAATGATAAACTCACTAACTCAATTAAATATCTGAATGGGAAGTATCATCAAAATACTGTATCAAGCAGAAGGAAGAATGTTAAATCTTGATGATGTGAATGAAGTAGACTTCCATATAGTAATAAAAGTGAAAGACATTAAACAAAAATATACAAGAGTTCTGGGACAAGTTTAATAGACCCAATGGAAGACTCAGATCTTGAGGAAGGAATGGAGATACAGACCAATTTCATAGAAAACTTATTCAGTGAGCATATAACTAAACAGTTCCTTACTTGTGGGAACAATGTATATCCAGGCACAGGATGCATTTTGAAGCCTAAATAGATGTGGCCTATACAGAAGCTGTCCAGGTTATACTTCAGTGAAAATGCCAAAAATTTAGAGCAAATAATTGTTTGTATAAATTCAGGAAAGAAGCACCAAGTCACTTACAAAGCCTGATACATCTGGATATCCCTAAAGGCCAGCAGCACATTTCAAGTGATAAAACAGAAATATTGCCAACCTTGCTTCCTATTTGTGTCAAAGTTATTCTTCAGAATCAAAGCAGAAATAAAGACCAAGACAAGTATAAACTGAAAGAGTTTATGACAAGTAAGTAAACATTGTGGAAGATACAAGAGGAATCTGATGTGAACAAAAAGAAAAGCAAAATCCATCATGAGAGCATAGGAAATAATATATTGTACTAGAATAATAGATAAGCAGATGAGAATTAATAGTGAATCCAATATTAGAAAGCAACACACACCTCAATATTTTAACACTGCATGCAAAATGTCTTAATTCTTAATTCTCCACTTAAAACATATAACCTAAAATACACCCAAATATATATTGTCAGCAAGAAACACTGCTGACTTCCAAAGATGTTCACTTACTAGAACTGGAAGGATGAAAAATGATATTCCAGGCAAATGAAAGCCAAAGGCAAGAAAGGGTTGTTATTCTCATACTTGACAAATTCAAACAACAATTACCCACAGGTGACAAAGAAGGTAACTACATATTGATAATGGGAAAAACCAAAAAGAAGATAATTGGTTGTAAATATTTATGCTTGAATGATAGTGCACCCAAATTTATATAATAAACACTACTTATCCTCTAGGGACAGATAGGCTCCAAGAGCAGGTGACTTTAATGCAATATAATTAGTGAGAAGTTCACCTGAATAAAATATCAATAAAGTTCATCAAATTTAACTCAGAATGACTTAACAGTTGTCTACAGAATGTTTCATCTGATAACAGAAGAATACAACTAATTTTCATTAACACAAGGAACTTTATAATATATCAAGTATTAGAATACAAAACAAGGCTTAGCAAATGCAGAAACAATTAAAATAAAGAAAAGCAAAATCAATCATGAGACTCATCACATTACAATGGAATGATATTAGAAAACAGCACACAACACATGGTCCTGTGAAAACCATGTATCCATATGAAGATGAATAAAGTTTGATCCCTATCTCCTACCCTTCACATAAGGCAATTGAAAGTGGATCAAAGACTTAGGAATTATTCTAGTAATGTTGCAACTGCTACAAGAAAATTAAAGCTGAATACTTCAACATGTTGTATGGGCATCATTTTCCTTAACAAGACTCCTAAATCATGACAAATAAAACCATGAATCAGGAGTTAGGATGGCATCAAATTAAAAAGCTTCTACACACCAATTAAAACAATTAATAACATAGGAAGTAAGCCTACAGAATGGTGGAAAATGTTTGCCACCTTATTCTCAAATATGTGATTAACATCCTGAATATGTAAAAATCTTACAACACTTATCTCCAAGTAACAAATGACCCAAGACAAAAATGGACTAAAGAACTAGAGAGACACTTCTTTAAAAAAGAAATGCAAAATAGTAAGTATATAGCAGTAAGGAAATACAAATCAAACGTAGATTGAAACTTTACTCCAGTTAGAATGTCAACTATTAATAAATGTTAACAGGGATGCAAGGAAAAGGTTCACTCATCTGTTGTTGATGGAACTGCAAATTAGCACCATCATCCTGGAAAGCATTATAGAGAAACTTCAAAACAATAGTAATGGGACCACTGTATGATCCAGTTATCTCAGTTACTGATACATATTCAAAAGATCTAAAATAAGCATATTATATATAGGTAGAAATATATGTATATAGCAGCACAATTCAACAAACCAGGCAATGTAATCAGTCTAGGTACCAATCAGCATATTAAAAAACAAAAGTACATATATACACACACATAAACATATATGTATATAAAGGCATATATATATGTGTGTGTATATAGATATGATTTTTTTAAAAAAATTATTTGTAGATTAACACATTATCTTTATTTTATTTAATGTGGTGCTGAGGATCAAACGCAGTTCCTCACAAGTGACAGGCAAGTGCTCTATAACCAAGCTACTATCCCAGACCATATAATGAAGTTTTACTAGGTCACAGATGAGAATGAAATCATGGCATCTGCTGGTAAATGAATGAAACAGGAAAACATATTATGCTAAGTAAAATAGAGAAGAGACTTAGAAAGTAAAAGGTTTCCATCATTTGAAGAATGTTTTCTGTCATTTGAAGAAGCTAGACAAAAATAAAGGGTAAACATGAGGAATTTTATGAAAAATAAAAGAGAGAACATATGAGTAGAGGAAATAAATTAAGGCTGGAGAAAGGAGGGAAAGCAAAGAGCAATGGTGGAATGAATCTGAACAAACTTTCCTGTGTACACATGTGAGAATACAACTGTGTCTTTGACCTTTATGTATATCCATAAAACACAAATTAAGAAAACTATAAACCAACAGTAGAATTATTTTTGGACTAGAGGAAGGTAATATCAGGAGGGAGGATGGAAGGGAACAGAAAAGAATTGGGTACTTAATTGGAGAATGTTTTATTCCATGCTTTATAATAATGTCAAAATGAATTCTGATCTTATGTACAACAATAATGAGCTAAGAAGAAGAATTAAACTGCAATAAAAATCTACCAAAATGGTATGAACACTTGTAGAATGAACAATACATTTGCATGTTCAATAGATCACTGATGAAGTTGGGGTAAGTTTTTAAAAACCTCAGAATAAAATGAGAATAGAGATACAGCATCCCAGAATCTATGGGATACAATAAAAACAGTTCTTTTTTTCCAGTGTTTTATTTTCTTTTATTGAAGCATATTTGCACATAATAGTGGGATTCTTTATGATATATACAAAAATTTGTATAGTAGTCCCTTTCTTTCCCTTTCCATCTCTCTCCCCTGATCTAGCAAAAGCAGTTGTAAGAGGAAACTTCATAAATATGACTCTCTACATTTAAAAATTGGAGAGATTTCAAATAAAAAATCTAATGATGCAACCCAAGGTATTAGAAAAACAAAAATAAATCAATTTGAGCAAGTAGAATAAAAAATATTAATGATCAGAGTTTAAACTATAAAATAGAAAGTAAAGGAAAAATACAAAGTAATAAAGGAACAGAGTTTGTTTTTGAAAGGGGAATCAAAATTGATAAACCCCTAACCAAGGTAATGAAAGGAAAGAGAAAGAAGAAACAAATAAATAAACCTAGAAACCAAAAGAGAAATATTACAACAAACATCATTGAAATCCAGAACACTACTAGGAATTATCTAGAAACTTATTTTTCAACAAACAGAGATATCTACAAAAACATTGGCAAATTTCTAGACACATATGGTCAGGAAATATATTTATATTTAGTCAAAAGTATTGTCTTCAAGGTGATGCACTACAAAAGCTAGGAAAGAAATCTAGTTGTGCAAGAATCTATGGCTTATCTTTATTTCTCTTTGCCAACTGTCTATATCTTTTCTTTATTAAAGAAAACATTTATCCCATTAAAACTATTTTCTTCTCCCTGCCCCTTCCAACTAAAACAAAAGCATCAAAATATTTTAAAACTTGACAGCTTCTGGTAATAGAAATTAATAATTACTTAGGAATAATGTAATATGAATATTCTAAAAGGAAAACAATTTAGAACAGTCAACCATCTGTCAAAATAATTTTAAATGCATATTTATGCTCAATACACCATTTCAAAAGGAACAATATATCAGAAGTAGAAGTTAAAAATACAACAGAAAGATTCAAAATTTTAATACTGAATCAAAATGTAAAGGAATTGTCCATACTTTACAAATCTAATAGGAAAACTCTTTTTCTACCCTAACTGTGCCTTCTTTATATATATATATCACTCTATTCTAAATAATTGTATTAATATTGTCCTTCCTATTGATCTAATCATTTTTGCTTGAGTGATTATTACTATACCACTAAGGTTTTGTAAAAGAATAAAGTACTGTACCTTCCTTCAGGTCGACAGCATGTATATTTGCTTTCCTCTGAATTAAAGTCTTTACCATCAGCTTCTTTTTATACTTTATGGCAAGTAAACGTGGTGTGTGGTCATTCTTGAAAACAACAAAAACAGTAAATTTGCAAAATTCCACAACTGAACTAAACTCTTACAAAATGCTGTCTGAAGAAAAGAATATGATAAATAAGTTGAGGGTAATTTCTTCCTTCTCATCCCTCTCCACTTCCATATGTGCTGATTCTTCTCTTTGCAATGCTGCTTCTCTACCTAGAGTCACCACAAAAACTCTAGTCATTTCTTGAGAACACAGACTGCATCTTTTTCCTCAATAGTCCTATACCCTAAAACATATTAGTAAAGAATTTAAGTGTTTTATTTAATTAACAATTCAAATTTTTAACTCTATATCAGGGTTTATCAATCTACATTCCAAAGAATATCTACTTTTCCAGAAATACCAAGCCTCATCAGAAAGGTACCTTGGTTCACTGTTAGAGAAATTTTACAAAACTGTGCATTATGTATCCTATGTTATGGGAACATCTTTGCCACTGCTTAACAGTTATTTGACATTGATTTTTCATAGCAAACCTTTAAATGTGAAGAACTAAATTTGCAGGTATAGGCTTTCCAATAACATGAAAGCTTCTTCCATGTTACCCAAGTCCTCTTGATTTTCTTCCATTTATGGTGTCAGAATCCCAGATATTGGTATCAGGCACTCGTGCTCCAAATGGTTCAAAGAAATTAGACTGTGAATTGAAAAGATAAGACTAGTAGACTCTTGCTTTTCCTTAATTTGTTCCTGTGTTTTCTGTTATTATTAGATGGAAGATATTTACCTTATTTGTTAGAAGGCTGAACACAAAAATATATTCTCCCTGGAGAATGGGTGAAAGCCTTTTCTAGCTACTCCACTGATAGGGGATAAATATCCAGCATACATAACTCAGAAAATTTAATACATACCAAAAATAACCTAACAAATAAATGGGTAAAAATACTGAGGAGAAATTTTTCAAAAGATGAATCATGAATGGACAACAACCATACAAAAAATGTTCAACATCTCTAGCAATCAGGGAAATGCTACAATAAGATTTAATATCACTCCAGTTGGAATGGTAATGATCAAGAATACAATGATAAATGCTGGCAAGACTGTGAGTAGAAAGGAAACTTGCATTGTTGGAAGCACTGTAGACTAGTACAATCACTCTGGAAAGCAGTTTGAAGATTCATCAGAAAACTCGAGATGGAAACACAATATTCCACTTCTATTTATTTTTGTAAAATAACAAAAATCAGCTTACTACAGTGATAGAGCTCCTTCAATGTTTATAGTAGTCCAATTCACAAGAATTGCATTATAAAATCAATCCAGATGCCTATCAGTGGATGAAAGGATTAAGAACTTGTTGTATATATACACAATGTCATTCTCCTTACCATATAGAAGAATTAAACTATGTCAAATTCTAGTGAATTGGTGGAAATGGAGAATATAATGTTAAGTGAAAAAAGTCAAACTGAGAATCTCAAAGGTCAAAGGTATTTTCTCATAAGAAGAAGCTAGAGTAAAATAAAGGAAAGGAGGAGGAAAGGATATAATTATGAGAAGATATAGGAAAGATCATGGTGTAAAAGAATATTGAGGTGCCAACTAGAAGGATGAGAAAGAAAAGGCAATGGAGAATGAACTCTTCAAAAATGATGGTATGTACATGCATAAATGCACCACATGAAAGTTCACTGTTATGTATAAGTAAAAAGAACCAATAAAAACTAAATAAAAAGACAAGGAAAAGGATGTCCATGAGAGCAGAGGAAAGAGAACAATGGAGGGGAAGAGGGACAGAGGGAAAGGGGGCAGGAAAGGGATTGAATCATGAACTGAAATAAAATTTCATGAATGTGTAATTTTGTCAGGATAAACCTGACAACACTACTAGTACAACAACTATCTATACATTATGTATTCAACTCCTATGAATAACTCTTCAGATCAAATAAAAATAAGGCTATGAAATATGTTCTCAGTCTTAATGCAATTCTAGAACTCTAATACACATCTACATTTCAGAATTTTTTTAGTCTGATGCCATTGTAGTTGCTACTTAGTGTAATTTATAAATTTAGGCAAAACATAATTCAGAAATTTTGCATATCAATGAGCTTCATACTGATCAATATTGATGAACTATTTTTGCATAATGAAAAACACTAAATTATTTTCATTTTTAATGGATAAACCTGAGGAGAAAGAGAAGGTGTTGTTTGCAATGGGCATAATATTTCTATTTCTAAAAATGTGTAACCTAATTAGGCTTAAAATATTACAATGGGAATATGACTTTTATAGTACACATGAGGAAAATGTTTTTAAAATGCTAATTTCTGAGACTTGGAAGACAGCAGAGTAGAGGAAGCTGCATTCCAAGGTGTGCTGTGGTATAAGATCAAAGCAGTGGGTGTGCAACTTCTCAGCCTAGGTGGGTGAAGTAGAGATTTCACCAAAATTAAATACTGAACATTCAAACAGCCTTATAGACTCAGAAATTTGAGCATTAAAACCAGGAAAAAGCCACCATAGCCCACTACCAGTGACTGCTGGAGTGGATTTGGCACAGATTTGTGGATTTACAAGTGTGAGCAGAGGAGGCTGAATTACAACCTGCACCTTGGAAAGTCTTGTTATAGAGAAACCTGACATTGAAAATGATGCCCATTTCCCACCCTGCATCTCCAGGCAGCTGACATTGGCTGCATCTTTTTGATGTCCCAACCATGCTGTGCATTCTCCAACTGCTGCTGGCCCCCTGGGGCCTGCACAGTCAACCAGCATTATGCCAGGAGCATAGTGTGATGAGCCCCCAGCATGCAGGTGCAGCAGTGATGGTGGTGGTGGCAGCAGTGGCAGCAGTGGCCCTGGCCATGGTGAATGCTGGGGGTGAGGGGGGCAGGAGAAGAGCATGAATGGAGCAAAATGGCAGATCATGTGCAGAACTTGGACCAGCTAGAGAATCTGTGCAAACAGCTGTATGAAACAACAGATACAACCACTCAAATGCAGGCAGAGAAGACCTTGGTTGAATTCACCAACAGCCATGACTGCTTGAGCAAATGCCAGCTGCTCACTGGAGAGTGGAGAGAATCTGCTGCTGAATTAAACATTCCCTGATATTACTTCAACTCAAAAAAGGGAGCAGACAAAATGCCCAAACCATTAACAATAATCTAAGGAGGAAAAAAAGAGGAAACTCGAGGCCAATTACTTGACATCAACTCATATTAAAAACAGAGATGTCCCAGAACAAATAAATAATTACACATAAAAGGACATGTGGAAAAAGAAGAGGAAGCTACTATAATTGGTACACGAGACCAAGACCTCTGAAAACATGAGAAAACAGACAAACATAATTCCCCCAAATTCACAATCTCCCAACAAAGATCCCATAGATGAGGTGGATGAAAACCCAGGGAAAGTGTTTTAATAAACCTTATTATCAAAATTATTTTAGAAGAAAATATAAGGGAGGAATTAAAGGAGATGAAAAACCACTTTAATAAAGAAATAAAAATATTGAAAAAAAAACAAACAGAACTCTTAGAAATGAAAGGCATGATCAATCAAGTTAAAAATTCAATGGAAAGCATCACTAACATATTAGATTGCAAAGAAAATAGAAACTCAGTCCTTGAAGACAGGACTTCAGGTATTGAAGATAGACTGTATGTTCTTGAGGACACAGAAAGTAATATAGGGACAAATTGTTTAACATGACTGTAACATGCAAGAACTCAGGGACAACTTTAAAAGACCAAACCTGAGAATCACTGAGGTAAAAGAGAATATGAAGATACCAACTAAAGGCCTAAAGAACATTTTCAAAGAGGTAATTGCAGAAAACTTTTCCCAGAGGAGAAATGAGTTAGACATCCACAAAAGAACACTTGCCAGACCCCAAAGAGTGGTCTTATAGTAAAAAGAGAAGCTTGCTGAGAAATATCATAATCAAAATGCCTAACATTTAGAAAAAGGAAAGAAAATTAAAAGCCAGAATAGAGAAACATCAGGTCACAAATTATAGACAAATCAATAAAAATCACTTCTAATATATCAGTTAAGATACTAATTATCAAGAAGTCATGGCATGAGATATTCCAAGTGCTAAAATTAAACAACTGTCAGTCAAGGTTACTATATACAACAAACACAGTTTAACATTTGAGGGGGAAAATAAAAGCATTCAATGGCAAGAATTTCTGTAGATTAAATACAAGTGAAATATATTTACAGTAAAAAGGAGAATAAACAAAAAGAATTCATGGGCATCAAGAGAGCATTACAAAGGATACTCAAAGATGTACTACACACAGAGGAACTAAAAAACAATTCCCAATGACCACGAACAGAGGAAGTTAAACAGAAGAAGAATCCACTAAATCAAAATCAAACCAGGATAAAATATAACAAAATGTATGACAGCAAACAACAAACACATATCCATACTAACAATAAATATTAATGGTCTTAATTTCTCAATTACAAGTCACAGATTAGTAGAATGTGTCAAAACCAGAATACAACTCTGTGATACTAATAAGAGACTCAGCTTATAGGCAAAAACAATCCCAGACTGAAGTTAAAAGGATGGCAAAATATATGTTTTCTTCCAGGCATAGGGTCAAAGAAAACAGGCAGGAGTAGCTACCTCTTAATTCTAGTAAAATAAATTTCAAGCAAAAATTAATCAGAAGAGACAAAGAAGGGCAATTTATCCCAGTAAAATGAACAACTCAACAAGAAGTTACAAGAATAGTAAACATTTATGCCACAAATGTGAACACACACAATTACACAAAAGAAATACTACATAATAACATAATACTACATATTATGTTAAATGAGTTAAATTCAAACCCCAAAACACTGGGTGATTTCAACACACCCCTGTCACCAATAGACAGGTCATCAAAATATCAAACATACTTTAAGCCTAATCAACAGTATAATAAAGTGAACCTAACTGATAACCAACCTAATATTCCAATCTGAAAGAGCTGAATTTACCCTCTTCTCAGCAACACTGGAACTGTTTCCAAAATAGATCCTATTCATGGCTAAAAATCAAATATTAGCAAATCAAAATATGATGCAATCCCATGTATTATATCATAAAGAAAAAATATAAACCACATAAATACAGGGAGGTTGAATAATGCTCTCCTAACTGAAGAACTGATCAAAAAAGAAACAAAAACTGAAATTAAGAAATTCTTAGAAATTAATGAGACCAAAGACTGAGCATATCAATGTATCTGGCATTGTATAAAAGCAGTTCTAAGAGGAAAACTTATGGCACTGTTTGCCTACATTTAAAAATTTGACAGATTCCAAGTAAAGAGCCTATATTTCACTTCATGGCCTTGCAAAAAGAACAGACTGAACTTCCACAATAGGAAAACCCACAACCTAATTGATTCTCAGTTGAATTCTACCAAATCTTTACAGAAAAACTAACAGCATTCTTTCTCAAATTATTCCATGAAATTGAAAGGGAGGAAACTTTCCCCAATATATTTTAAGAAGCTGGTATAACCTATAACCCTGATATGAAAACACAGAAAGACATATCAAGGAAAGAAAAGTACAGAGAATAGCACTGATAAATATAGATGCAAACATCCTTAAAATATTAATGAACAATATTCAAAAGGATGATGCACCAAGAACAAGTGGGTTTCCAAGGTTAGTTCAACATACACAAATCAATAAATATGTTTCATCCCTAAAACAGAATTATTGGAAAAAGTCATGGGATCATCATCTCAATAAATGCAGGAAAAATCTTGGATAAAATCTACCACATATTCATTTGAAAAACACTGGAGAAGCTAGGGATCAAAGTTACCTCAACTTTTGTTAAAATTTATTTTTATTGTAAACAAATGGGATACATCTAGTTTCTCTGTAAATGAAGTAAAGGCATACCATTTGTGTAATCATACATTTACCCAGGGTAATAGTTTTTGGTTCATTCTGTTATTTTTTTTTCTTCCCCCACCCCTTCCACCCCTCCCATCCCTCTAATCCCACTATAGAGTCCCTCCTTCCTCCATTCTTGCCCACTTCCTACACCCTGTATGGGTCATCATCTGCTTATCAGTGAGATCATTTGTCCTTTGGTTTTTTGAGATTGGCTTATCTCACTTAGCATGATATTCTCCAATTTCATCCATTTGCCTGCAAATGCCATAATTTTATTATTTTTTATGGCTGAGTAATATTCCATTATATATATATATATATATATATATAAAGAAACTGTGATTTCTTTATCCATTCATCAATTGAAGGACATCTAGGTTGGTTCCACAATACAGCTATTGTTAATTGAGCAGCTATGATCATTGATGTGGCTGTATCTCTGTAGCATGGTGATTTTAAGTCCTTTAGGTATAGGCCAAGGTGTGGGATAGCTGGGTCAAATGGTGGTTCCATTCCATGTTTTCTAAGGAATCTCCACACTGCTTTTCAGAGTGGCTGAACTAATTGTAGCCCCACCAGCAATGTATGAGTGTACCTTTTTCCCCACATTCTCACTAACACCTTTTGTTGCTAGTATTCTTGGTAATCACCATTCTAATTGGGGTGAGATGGAATCTTAGAGTAGTTTTAATTGCATTTCTCTTATTATTAAGGATGATTGAACATTTTTTTCATATATTTGTTGATTTCTTGTAGATCTTATGTGAAGTGTCTATTTCCTTAGTCCATTTGTTGATTGGATTATTTGTATTCTTCGTGTAGACTTTTTTGAGTTCTTTATATATTCTGAAAATTAGAGCCCTATCAGAAGTATGAGTTGAAAAGATTTTCTCCCACTCTGTAGGTTCTCTCTTCACATTGCTGATAGTTTCCTTCACTGAGAGAAAGCTATTTAGTTTGAATCTATCCCAGTTATTGATCCTTGCTTTTATTTCTTGTGCTATGGGGGTCCTGTTAAGGAAGTCTAATCCTAAGCCGACATGTTGAAGATTTGGACCTACTTTTTCTTCTATAAGAGGCAGGGTCTCTGGTCTGATTTCAAGGTCCTTGATCCATTGTGAGTTGATTTTTGTGAAGGATGAGAGATAGGGGATTAGTTTCATTCTGTTGTGTATGGATTTCCAGTTTTCCCAGCACCATTTGTTGAAGAGGCTGTTTTTTTCCATTGCATACTTTTGGCACCTTTGTCTACTATGAAAAAATTGTATTTATTTGGGTTTGTGTCTGTGCCCTCTATTCTGTACCATTGATCTACCTGTCTATTTTGGTGCCAATACCATGCTGTTTTTGTTACTATCACTTTGTAGTATAGTTGAAGGTCTGGTATTGTGATACTGCCTGCTTCACTCTTCCTGCTAAGGGTTGCTTTAGCTATTCTGGGTTTCTTATTCTTCCAGATGAATTTCATGATTGCTTGTTCTATTTCTGCAAGGTATGTCATTGGGATTTTAATTGCATTGAATCTGTATAGCACTTTTGGTAGTATGGCCATATTGACATTACTAATTCTGCCTCTACAAGAACATGGGAGATATTTCCATCTTCAAAGTTCTTCTTTAATTTCTTTCTTTAGTGTTCTGTAGTTCTCATTGTAGAGGTCTTTCACTTCTTTTTTGAGATGATTCCCAAGTATTTTATTTTTTTGTGAAGCTGTTGTGAATGGAGTAGTTATCCTAACTTCTCTGTCTGAAGATTCATCACTTATGTATAAAAATGCATTGGATTTATGAGCATTGATCTTATATCCTGCTACTTTACTGAATTCACTTATGAGTTCTAAAAGTTTTCTGGTGGAATATCCTGGTTCCTCTAAATATATCATCATGTCATCAGCAAATAGGGATAGTTTGAGTTCTTCTTTGCCTATTCATATCCCTTTAATTTCCTTGGTCTGTCTAATTGCTCTGGGTAGAGTTTCGAGGACAATGTTGAATAGAAGTGGTGAAAGAGGGCATCCCTGCCTTGTTCCAGTTAGTGGGAATGCTTTCAGTGTTTTACCATTTAGAATGATATTGGCCATGGGCTTAGCATAGATGGCCTATACAATGTTAAGGGATGTTCCCACTATCCCTATTTTTTCTAGTGTTTTGAGCATGAAGGGATGCTGTATTTTATCAAATGCTTTTTCTGCACCTATCAAAATAATCATGTGATTCTTGACTTTAAGTCTGTTGATATGTTGAATTACATTTATTGATTTCCAAATTTTGAACCAACCTTGCATCCCTGAGATAAAACCCACTTGATTGTGGTGCACTATCTTTTTAATATATTTTTGTATGCAATTTGCTAAGATTTTGTTGAGAATATTTGCATCAATGTTCATTAAGGATACTGGTCTGAAATTTTCTTTCCTCCATGTGTCACTGTCTGGTTTAGGTATCAGGGTGATATTGGATTCATTGGATTCATAGTTTGGGAGGGTTACCTCCTCTTCTATTTCATGAAATACTTTCAGAAGTATTGGAATAAGCTCTTCCTTAAAGGTTTTGTAGAACTTGACTGAGAATCCTTCTGGTCCCTGTCTTTTCCTTGTTGGTAGGCTTTTGATGGCTTCTTCTATTTCATTACTTGAAATTGGTCTACTTAAATTGTGTATGTCCTCCTGGTTTAGTTTAGTTAATGCATCTGTCTCTAGAAACTTGTTGATGTCTTAAAGATTTTCTATTTTGTTGGACTATAGATTTTCAAAATAGCCTCTAATTATGTTTTGTATTTCAATCATGTCTGTTTTGATATTTCCTTGTTGATTCTGAATTTTAGTAATTTGTTTTTTCTCTCTCCTTCTTTGTTAGTGTGGCTAAAGTTTTTCAATTTTGCTCATTTTTTCAAAGAACCAACTATTTTATTTTGTCAATTTTTTGATTGCTTCTTTTGTTTCAATTTCAGTTACTTTAGTTCTGATTTTAACTATTTCCTGTCTTCTACTACTTTTGGTGTTGCTCTGCTCTTCTTTTTCTAGGGCTTTGAGCCATAGTGTTAGGTCATTTATTTGTTGATTTCTTCTTATTTTATTGAATACACTCTCTCAAATAAATTTTCCTCTGAGTACTTCTTTCATAGTGTCCCAGAGATTTTGATATGATGTTCATTTGTTCTCATTTACCTCTGAGAATTTTCTAATTTCCTCCCTGATATCTTCTGTTATCCATTCACCATACAATAGCATATTATTTAATCTCCAGGTGTTGGAGTATTTTCTGTTTTTTACTCTGTCATTTATTTCTAATTTCAATCCATTATGATCAGATAGAATACAAGGTAGTATCTCTATCTTCTTGTATAACATTAGCTTTGTGGCATAAAATATGGTCTATTTTAGAGAAGGATCCATGTGCTGCTGAGAAGAAAGTGTATTCGTTCTTTGTTGGATGGTATATTCTATAAATGTCCATTAAGTCTAAATTATTGATTGTGCTATTTATATCTATGGTTTCTTTGTTGAATTTTTGTTTGGAGGATCTGTCCAGTGGTGAGAGAGGTGTGTTAAAATCACCTAGTATTATTGTGTTGTGGTCTATTTGATTTCTGTCATTGAGAATGATTTGTTTGATGTATATCAATGAGCCACTATTTGGGGCATAAATATTTATGATGGTTATGTCTTGCTGATTTATGCTTCCCTTAAGCAGTATGAAATGTCCTTCTTTATCATTTTTGACTAACTTTGGATTGAAGTCCACATTATCTGATATGAGGATGGATACTCCGGCTTTTTGCTGTGTCCATGTGCATGGTATGTTTTCCCATATCCTTTCACCATTAGTCTGTGGGTATCTCTTTCTGAGATGAGTCTCTTACAGGCAGCAAATTGTTGGATTGTTCTTTTTAATCCAATCTACCAGTCTATGTCTTTTGATTGATGAGTTCAGGACATTAACAGTCAGGTTTATTATTGAGATATGATTTGCATTCTCGGTCTTTGGCCCATTTTTTTTATATGACTTGGTTTCTTGTTTATTTGGCTGTTCTGTTTGGGTAGTTCCTCCCTTTGCTGATTTACATCTTTGTTTTTCATCTCTTCCTCATGGAATATTTTGCTGAGAATGTTCTGTAATGCTGACTTTCTTTTTGTAAATTCTTTTAACTTTTGTTTATCATGGAATGATTTTATTTCATCATCAAATCTGAAGGTAAGTATTGCTGGGTTAAGATTCTTGGTTGGCATCCATTTTCTTTTAGGGCTTGAAAAATGTTGGTACAGGCCCTTCTACATTTTAGGGTCTGGATTGAAAAATTCTGCTGATATTTGTATTGGTTTCCCCCTATATGTAATTTGATTCTTTTCTCATGCAGCCTTTAAAATTCTGTCTTTATTTTGTATGTTTGGAATTTTCATTATAATGTGCCTTGGTGTAGATCTGTTGTGATTTTGTGCATTTGGTGTCTGTAGGCTTCTTGTAATCGATTTTGCATTTCCTTCTTTAGGTTTGTGAAATTTTCTGATAGCATTTCATTGAAGAGATTGTTCATTCCTTTGGTTTGTTTCTCTGTGCCTTCCTCAATCCCAATAATTCTGAAATTTGGGCATTTCATGATATCCCATAATTCTTGTAGATTCTGTTCATGATTTCTTACCATCTTCTCTGTTTGGTCAACTTTGTTTTCAAGATTATATGTTTTGTCTTCGATATCTGAGGTTCTGACTTACAGGTGTTCTGTCCTATTGGTTATCCTTTCTATGGAGTTTTTAACTTGGTTTACTGTTTTCATCATTTCAAGAAATTCTGTTTGGTTTTTTTTTTTTCAAAATCTTTATCTCTTTACTGAAATAGTCTTCTGCTTCCTGTATTTGCTCTTTAAACTGTCGATTTTTGCTATCATTTAATGCCTGCATTTGCTCTTTTTTCTCATCATTCACTGCCTGCATTTGCTCTTTCATCTCCTCATTTGCTTCCCTGATCATTTTAATTATGTACATTCTTAACTCCCTTTCTTCTTCAATGCTGTCATTGGATTTCATTGCTATACCATCTAGGTTTGTTTGGGACATTTTCTTCCCTTGTTTTCTCATATTGCTCAGGTATCTACCCCTCTAGTAGTGAAACTCTGGGATAATGCAGATTTCCTCTATTGACTAATATTGTCTCTGTAGATTTCCAATAACTCACCTCTTAGTCTTCAGTAGCCTGAAGTCTTGGAGGAACTTGATAATGTGGTGCTCCACTAGAAAGCTGGCCTTCTAGGGGTGGTGGCCTTCAGGTGGGGTATATTCCCTGTCAGTGGGCAGAGGCACCTCCACTTGTTGACTGATGGTCAGTCAAAGGGGGACTAGACTGCAGACTGAGGCACGTCTGATCTGGGCCTGTGTCTCTGGTTCTAGTGCCTTGGTGGGAAAGCCTCACCCAGTGGGGAAGACTTACCTGGTGGGAAGTTTCACTTGCCAGCTCTCCTCTGAAAAGTTCCCTTCAGTCCAGAGCTACCACCTGGACTGGGAAGCCCTCCTCTGTGATGTTCTCAGGGGGCCTGACCTACCGCCTGACCTGGGGAGCCTGGCCCTGTGAGGGACTATCTCACTGAGTAGCCCTCCTCTGCTATGTTTTCTGGGGACCAGAGCTACCACTTGGGCCTCGGACCCTCACTCTGTGTCAAACCCTCTTGCTGTGCAGCCCTCCTCTGCAATGCTCCCGGTTGCCTGGGTTCTCCACTTCAGCAGGGGAGTCTCACTGGTCCACTCTACTCCATGAAGTTCCCTGAGTTTTGGGGCTACTGCCACTTTTGGGGAGCCTGACCAGTGGGAGAGACTCACCCAGTGGCTCTGAGTTGGTCCTGAGTCTCTCAATACCTCCTCTTCTTGACTCCTGGGTCTTGTCAAAGGTCCTCTAGTCTCCTGTAGGTGTCTCAGGAAGGGAGCTGCCCTTCCAATGATGATGGCCAGATCCTCAGGAATAATACAAAATGCCTGCACCAGGCTATAAAGAAGTCTCTGGCTAGCTCCACAATGGCAACAGACTTTGACATTGTGGTCAGGCGGGGTTGTTCAGTGATGGCATCTGTCTTTGGCCTGGTGGTTGGGTGGGTTGGCTACCTGCACCCAGCTCAGCAAGACAGGTGGGTTGGGTGCCCACCTGCTACCTCCGTGATGCAGGTGACCTGACTCACTTGCCAGGTTGCTCCATCACTGCGACCAACCCTTGATGGTGCCAACCTAGTTGCAGAGGTCAGGCGGGGTCACTCAGTGGTGATGTCTGTCCTTCGCCTGGTGGCTGGGTGGATTGGCTGCCTGCCACCTAGCTCCGCAATGCAGGTGGTCTGACTCACCCACCAGCTAGCTCCTCGACTGCCTACCTCAACATTTTAAAGACCATTTGTGACAAACTCAAAGCCAATAAACTAAATGAAGAAAACCTAAAAGCATGCCCACTAAATGCAGGAACAAGACAAGGCTGCACACTCACCATTCATATTTAATACAGTCCTCAAAACATTTACCAGAGTGACCAGGCAAGAAAAGAAAAAGAATACAAAGAGGAGAAGTCAAACTCTCTGTTGCTGAAAACATGATCCTATATCTAGAAGATAAAATAAAAGACTTCACCAGAAGATTTTAGAGCTTATAAAGGAATTTAGCAAAGTAGTAGGATACAAAATCAACACCCATAAATCAGTAGTTTTCCTATACCCCAACAGTGATTCAGCTGAGGAAGGAATCAAGAAAAACATCTCACTCACAATAACCTCAAAAAATTAAATACTTGGGAATTAATTTATCCAAGGAGGCAAAAGAGCTCTACAAGATAAATAATAGAACACTAAAGAAAAAGAAAATTTAAGAGCTGAGAAGATGGAAAGACATAATACATTCTTGAACAGGCTGAAAAAATATGGTCGGAAAGGCCAAACCACCAAAAGCAATATACACATTCAGTACAATCCCAATTAAAATACAAACTTCCTTCTGGACAGAGTTAGGAAAAATCAACTCTTAGATTTACTTGGAAGAATAAGAAATCCAGAATAGCTACACAATAGTAAGCAAGATAATTGAAGCAAGAGACATGAAATTACCAAATCTAAAATAATACAACAGAACCAGAGCAGCAAAAACATTCACAAGCCTCTAGTCATATGATAGTTGACAAAGTTGCCAAAAATGTATCTTAGGGAAATGACACCCTTTATGATAGATGGTGCTGGGACAAATGGAGAGGTGTTTGTAGAAAAACAAAATTAGGCCCTGGTCTTTCACTCTGCACAACCCTAAAATTGAAATGGATCAAAGATTAAAAATTAGACCGGATAATTTTAGCTGCTAGAAGAAAACATAGTGTCAACACTCCAACCTAAAAGTGTTGGTATCATCTTCCTTATGAAGCCCTATAGAATGCAAAAAATAAAACCAAGGATCAATATTTGAGATGACACCAAACTGAAAGATTTCTGCACAGCAAAGGAAATGATTAAAACTGTGAGAAGAGAGCCTATAGAATGAGAGAAAATCTAGGTAATTTCTTTTATTCCTTTTAATTACATTAATTCCCTATTAATTCCTCCAATGGGGAACTTATATCCAGAATAGAGAAGAAATAAAACCCACCAAAATGATATCCGATCAATAGAAGGTCAAGCAACTGTGCAGAAACTTTTCAAAAGAAGAAACACAGTTGGACAACAAAAATAGGAAAAATGTTCAACCTCTCTTGCAATCAAGGAAATTCTATATAAGATTCAGTCTCACTCTGGTCAGAATGGTAATGATCAAGAACATGGAAATCAGTAAAACCCAGTGAGGTTGTGGGGAGAAAGGAGCACCTATGCATTTTGTGTGAACTGCAGACATACCACTCGGGAGAGCAGTGTGGAGAGTCCTCAAAAAGCTAGGGATGCCTGGGAGGTTTCAAGGTGGTGGGATAGAGGAGGTCACTTTCCTGGCTGCTCCATGGTGTGAAACTGAGAAAGAAGAGAGGCAGTTTCTCAGTGAGGTTGGAGAACAAAATAATAGTGGGGCTTTACTGAAACTTAATACTGGACTAAGCAGATAAAATGAGGAAGAAACCTCCAGCACCATAGCTGCTGTTGCAGCTGGAGACACCAGCCAGAGTGGCCCCACTCTGGGCACAGTGGAGGGATAAGGGAATCAAGGAAACTCACACTTTTAGGAGGAGAGAGACATGCCTGTATACAGATTTTGCAGATCAAAGCCACTATCTGACTAAACAGAAAGTTCGCTTCACAGCAGCCTTGTATGGAAAACCAACCACATTTCTTTCTGTGGCATATGAAGGACAGAGGAAGAAATTGTTTTGAAGCCACACATTGGGGACTGACACCTTTGGGAACCAAGTCCTAGCAAAGCTGAGTCTGGCTCAAAATACAGGCCAGGCAAAAGAAAATGCATGACAAAGAGTGTACCCAAGTTGCAAAGAGAAAATTAGACATGTGAGGTTTACACAGAGAACAAATGCTCATGGAATCCCACCTGGCCCTCCCCCTCCTCATCTAATTTAGCTGCTTTCAAGGCTGACTGGGAGACACACATCTGGCCAGGAATTAAGTAGGGTGGGTGCGGGAGAGTCTGAGTTTGCACACTGAACTTAACACCATGAAATATGTGGTCAGCAGGTGGCATAGTGGACTAAGAATTGGCTCCTGCACCACACAAGTAGGCTCCAGGGGAAATCCTGGGTGGCAGACTTCCAGAATGGACTGGCAATTGCTGAGCTCTGGAGATGCACATATTGAGAATCGCCAGGCCAAGTGGCATCCAATGAAAGAGCCTAGACCCTACCTATGCCCAAACCCTACACCCAGCAGTTCCACCTACAGAATTGTGTCTCACAATTGCAACTCCACCCAGAGGGTACAGCAAGCATAACAATCCAGACAACCCCACCTAAGTACTGAGTAGGGAAAATGAGAATATTTTTAACTCCAATGGAAAAATTCTTTAAGTTTTCATCAAGGTCTTTTTTTCCCCTATGTCTTTTCTCTGCTTAATTGTAAACTTAATTGTTCATAGATATTTATACATATTCATATTTGGATTTTTCTTTTCTCATTTCCAGTTCATTTGAAACTACTCATTTTTCATGGATCAGTTTTTTGGAGACTAGGAAGTTTGATTAATATATGTCAGTTTTGATGTTATTCTTTCATTTTTATACTTATTTTTAATTTTTAAAACTTTATATATGTTTTCTCTCATCTGTTACTCTTGAACTTCTTTCTTTCTTTTCTTTTCCTAATAGCCAATCTCTATGGTTTTCTCAGTCTTACTTTAACCTTTTGCTTTTATCTTCTCTCCCCCTCCCTCAAAATCATCACTACCTACATCACTTCTGTTCTCTCCCTGTTCAACTTCAAAATTATGAGTCATTTGCAAAGTTAGTGTTTTTATTGTTCACAAGAACTCATTGTATCATTTCTATTTATTGTGACAACATTGTAGATGTCACAGCAAGAATTACTGGGTTTAATGCTGTATATAGTTTGCATTGGTTGCTGTTACCCTTAAATGATAAGTACTGGAAACCTTCAGGGACACTACAGTCTACAGTGTAGAAAAGCAACTGTTTCACATCCATGCTTTTACATGAGTAGACACAAGAACAACATGATAAAGCAAGGGAACAAATCACCCCAAACAAACCAAGACACTTTAATAACAGAATCCATCACTACCAAAGGAGAAAAAATGATAAACAAGGAGTTTAAAATGTATATAATTAATCCATGAGTAAAACAATGTTGAAGGAGCAATATTAGAGAAAAATACAGGAAATGAAAGATCACTTCAATAAAGAGATAGATTCTAAACAAAAATCAAGCAGAAATACTTGAAAAAAGGTATTAGTGAACCAAATTAAGTATGCAGCTCAAAACATGACCAACAGACTAGACCATTTAGAAGCCAGAATTTTAGATAATGAAGGCAAAATATATAATCTTGAAAATAAAGTTGACCATGGAGAAAAGGTGTTAGGAGTCCATAAACAGAACTTCTAAAAAATGTGAGATAACCTGAAAAGATCAAATTGAAGATTTACTGAGATAGATGAAGGCTTGAAGAGAGAAACCAAAGGAAAACACAGTATTTTCAATGAAATAATGTCAGAATAATAAAGTAAAACAGACATTATTACCTCATGTACATAAATGACTGAATTGACTGATGTGAACCTACAATATGTATAATCAGAAAAATCAGAGATTACACTCCATTTACATATGGTATATCAAAATGTATAAAAGCATTCTACTGTCATGTATAACTAATTAGAACAAATTTTTAAAAATTTAAAAAGAAATAACCGAAAATTTCCCAAACCTAAAGAATAAAATGTAAAATCAGATGCAAAAGGCTTATAAAACTCAAATATGAAAGGAACACACCCACACAGAGGTATATTATTATGAAAATGTCCAATATATGGATTAAGGATAGAATTTTAAAGACTGTCATAGAAAATAAAAAAGTCACATTTAGAGAAAAAAAAACAATCTCTGTCTCAGCTAATTTCTCAGCCCAGACCCTTAGAGCTAGGAATCTTGGAACAATATATATCAAGCTCTGAAGGAATATGAATGCAAGCCAAAAAATCTATACCCAGCACAATTAATCTTCATAACTGATGATGAAATAAAAACCTTCCAGGATAAGTACAAGTTAAAAGAATTCAAAGGAGAAAGCCAACTGTACAAAACATACTCAATAAAATATTTTATGAAGAAATAAGAAAATAAAAGTGAAGACCAGCAAAGGAAGAAACTAGAATAATTGTCAAAGGAGAAATTAATTCAAATTAAAAATCAGAAATAAATCAAAATTACAGTGAAAAAAATCATCTCAATAACTACATTAATGTTAATGATCTAAACACATCATTAAAAATACATAGATTGGAAGAGTGGATTAAAAATGAAAACCCAAAACACTGTCTCCAGGACACTTACCTTATCAGCAAAGACACACAGACTGAAGGTAGAAGAATGGGAAAAAACATAACTCACGTGGATCTCATAAAGAAGTAGGAGATTTTATCCTCATATCAGATAAAGTGAACTTCAATTTAAAGTTAATCCGAAGGGACAAAGAAGGAAATTTTATACTGTTTCTGGGAATAACATATCAACAAGTCATAATAATAATAAATATTTATGCTCCAAACAATGGAGGCTCTACAGGCATCAAAGCCTTCTCAATTTCTAGAATCAAATACACCACAACACAATAATACTGGATAACTTTAAGAAACCTTTCTCATGACTGGAGTGATTATCCAAAGGAAAACTTGACAAAGAAACTGTAGAACTAAAAAATGCAATCAATATTTTAGATTTAACAGACATATATAGGATATTTTATTCATCAAATGCTGAATGTACCTTTTTCACAACAGCACATGGATCCTTCTCTAAAATACACTATATGTTATGCTGCAAAGCAACTCTTAGCAAATATGCAAAATTGAGATAAAACTTTTCATTCTATGAGATCCTAATAGAATGAAATTAGAAATCAAAACTAAAATACAAAACAGAATCTTCTCTAACACCTGAAAACTAAACAATACTCTACTGAATGGCCAAAGTAGCAGAAGAAATCAAGGATAAAATTTAAAAAAACTAACACAGGTAAATAAGAATAGAAATACAACCTATCAAAATCTCTGGGATAATATGAAGGAAGGGATAAGAGGAGAGTCAATCACATTCAGTTCATTCATTTAAAGAATAGAAAGTCCCTAATAAGTAAACTAACATTTCATCACAAGGCACCAGAAAAAGAAAGAAGATGGGGAATAATTAAAATCAGAGCTGAAATAAAATTGAAACAAAAAAATACTCAAACTGGCAACACAACAAAAAGTTGGTTCTTTCAAAAAGTAAATCAAATTGATATACCTTTAGACAAACTAATCAAAAAAATTAAATTCCTAAATTCAGTGAAAAAGGAAATATCACCATAGACACTACTGAAATACAGATGCTATTCAGAAACTCTTCTGAAAAAGTATACTCTAATAAAATATAAAATGTTGAAGACATCAAAAATTTCTACAGACATATGAAGTACACAAATTCAAACAAAAAGACATAAGAAATTTAAACAGATAAAATTCAAGCAATGAACTTGAAGATGCCATCAAATCCTACCGAGAAAGAAAAACCCAGGACCAGATGGATTTTTAACTCAGTTCTACCAGACCTTCAAATGAAACAGTAATACTCCTCAATTTATTCCATGAAGTAAGGAGGGGGGTAATCTTTCCAAAGTAATTGTATGAAGCTAGTATCATCCTGAAAACACAAACAAAAACAAAAAGACACATCAGGGAAAGAAATTTTCAGATCAATAGTCCTGATGAATATAGATGAAAAAATTCTCAATATAATACTGGCAAGTCGCATATAAAGCCATATTTAAATGGTAGTGCACGGTGCTCAAGTGAGGTTCTTCCCAGGGAGCAAGGTTGTTTCAACACATGGAAATCAGTACATAAAATTCACCACATCAGCAGATTTAAAGGCACAAATCACATGATTATGTCAATAGATGCCAAAAAGTCATTTGACAAAATAGAGCATTCATTCATGTAGAAAAACTAGGGATCCTAGGAATATACCTAAACATTGTAAAGACTGTACATGCTAAACCCAAGGCCAACATCACTCTAAATGGAGAATAATTGAAAGCATTCCCTCTAAAAATCAGAAAAAGATCAGAATGCCCTCTTTCAATTTTTCAATTTAATATAGTTCTGGAAACTTTAGTCAGGGCAATTAGAGAGAAGAAAGAAATTAAAGGGATATGAACAAAAAAAATTCAAACTATCTCTATTTACTAACAATGTGATTCTTTATTTAAAACACACAGAAATTCCACTAGAAATTTTCTAGAACTAATAAATGAGTTCAACAATGTAGCAGGATATAAAATTAATACCAATAAATCAATTGCATTTCTATATACTAGTGATGAATCAAAGAGAATTTAGGAAAACTCTCTTGAATGGGAACCTTAAAAGTAAGAGCCTTAAAAATAAAACAAAATATTTGTGAATCAATCTAATAAAATAGGTAGGACAACCTCTACAATGAAAACTACAGAACTCTAAAGAAAGAAGTTGGGGAAGACCTGGGAAAATAGAAAGATCTTGCATGTTTTTGAATGGGTATTTTAAAAATGACCAGAGTACCAAAAAGTGCTATACAGATTTAATCCAATTCCTATTAAGGTTCTAGTTGTGTTCTTCATAGAAATAGATACATCAGTCATGAAATTTCATTTGGAAAATGAAGAAACTGGTAATAAACAAATCATTCCTCCATGAGAAATGTGAAGCAGGAGTCATTCCAATAAAGTAAATTAAATTACACTCCAGAGCTACAGTAACATAAAAGACATGGTATTGGCACCAAAACAGATAGGAAGACATGTGGTACAGAAAAGAAAATATATAGACAAACCCACATAAATACAATTATCTCACACTAGACAAAGTAACCATAAGCACACATTGAAGAAAATATAGCATTTTCATCAAATGGTGCTGGAAAACAGGAAATCTATATGTAGTAGACTGAAATTTAACTCTGAAAAAAATTCAACTCAAACTGGAATTAGACCAGAAACATTGCATGTACTAGAGGAAAATGTAAAACAAACTATCCATCATGTCAGATTAGGAGCCAATTTCCTCAACAAGACTACTAAAGTGCAGGAAATAAAATCATGAATCAATAAATGGGATGGTATCAAACTGAAAATCTTCTTTACAGCAAAGGAAACAATAAAACATGAAGAGACAGCACACAGAATGTGAGGAAATCTTTGACCCCTACTCTCACAGCATTAATCTCCAGGATTTAGAAAGAACTCAAAACACTGAACACCAAACAATCCCAAATAACCCAATCAGTAAATGGGCCTCATAACTGAACAGACACATCACAGAAGAAATACGATCAGTAAATATATGAAAAAATATCCAATATCACTAGCAATTAGAGAAATGAAATTTATACTACACTGAGATTTCCTCTCACTGCAGTCAGAATGGCAATTATAAAGCCTATAGTAACAATAGATGTTGGTAAGAATGTGGGGGAAAAGTTACACTCGTACATTACTGGTGGGCCTGAAAATTGGTGTAGCACATTAGCAGCATGGAGATTCCTCAGAAAACTAGAAACAGATCCACAATTTGACACAATTATCCCACTCTCAGCATATACCCAGAAGACTTAAAAGTGGCTTACTACAGTGATATGGCCACATCAATTTTACAGCAGTTCAATTCTTAATACCTAAGCTATGAATCCAACCTAGAGGCCTTTCAACAGATGGATGGACAAAGAAAATGTGGCACATATATTCAATGGACTATTATTCAGTCAAAAGGGAGAAACAAATTATGGCATTTGCCAGTAAATGGATAGAATTGGAGACTATCGTGAAACAAGCCAATCCCTAAAATCCTAAGGCTATATGTTCTGTCTAATATTGGAAACTGACTCATGATAGGCAGAGCGATGGAGGAGAGGAGGTTCACTGGATTGGACTGTGTGGAGTGAGGGAAAGGAGGGAGAATATGGGTGGGAATGACTGTAGAGTGAATCAGACCTAATTTTCCTATGTTCATATATGACAGCACAACCAGTATAACTCTACATCAAGTACAACCAAAAATATAGGAAGAGATATTCTATGAATGTATGATATATGAAAATACATTCTACTGTCCTGAGCTAAAAGCAACCAAAAATAGGCATATGACCACAATATAATCCAACTATTTCACTCCTTTCTAATCTCCTGAAAGATCTAAAATTACCATACTATGGCAACACTGCCCCAACAATATTTACAGTAACAAATTCATAAGAGCTACATTATGTAACTGACCCAGGTATATCCAGGTATGTTATATATATACACACATGTAGATGTATATGTACACATATATGTACAAGTATATGTATATGTATATATGATATATAATATATAATTGTATTGCATATTTGTTATATAATATGGAATATATACATAACAATATATAAATTAATATATAATACATATCATATAAATGACATATACATTCTACATATAAAATGAATAAAATTATATCATTTGTTGGAAAATGGGTGGAAATAGAGAATATTCTGCCATGGAAAATTATCCAAACTCAGATATGTAAAATTAGCCAAACTCAGAAACTCAAAGGTCAAACATTTTCTCTCAAAAATGGAAGGTAGTGTAAAATAAAGCAAGGGGGGAGGGAAAGGTAACATAAGTGGCCAATCAAAAGCAAACTAATGGATGAGCAAAAAGATGTCCAGCTGGGGAAAGGAAGAAGAATGAGGCAGGGGAGGGATCATGAGAAGCAAAGAGGGAGGCCAAGGGGGTAAGAACTGAAATTAATTTCCATTCACATCAGTTTATAAGGATGAAACTAAGTCCCATGTATAACTATAAAACTATCATAATAATTTAGAATAAATACCAATTTCTAAATTCTATACTTTAATCCATTTCAAAGAGATTTATAATTTATTGTGTAGGCCATATTCTTGTAAATTAATAGAAAATATTGAGAACCATGAAATCTATATAAGAATGTACTCTAAAACAGGAATTGCATACTTATTTATTGAGGAAAAATAGGTCATCTGAGTGAACGCTACATTTTGACAGCAGCAAACAGAACACTCCTCCATGCTATGCAGAAGGCACACTGCGCACCCTCACCACACAGTAATGGGGCTCAGAGGGGCACATTGGTTCTTAAGAGAAGGTTGAATTTCAGATTTCTGAATGAGTCTACTTAATTTTAATTATGGACAATTTTAGGGGTAAACTAAATATATTCATGAGTTTTAAAAAAATGAAAAAGAGGAAGAGACCTTTCAACAACTGTTTGCATTCTAATTTTACAAAACCAAACACAGGAAAAAAACCTGCATAAAAATCCACATTTGTCGACCAATGTCACAGTCAAAATAAACATAGTTTAAGTATTTTGGAAATAATCGTGTCTGTTTTATACCTTGGTTTTGGCTTCCATATTCACATTTAGTGAAATCAGTTTTTCCACTAAAGTTGGTGACTTCAAAGCAACAGCCAGGTGGAGAGTTGATTCATTCCTGATGTTGTGAGCACGTGGATTGGCACCATATTCTAATAAGTTATTTGCACACCACTCTTCCATGTACTGTAATGCCTGTTGGTTTTATACCAAGAAATAAACTCTAAATTTTGAGAATCAAAGAAAAACATTTTATATGTTTTACTAATTAGACACATTTAAATTGAATTAATAAATTTTTCTCCTAAGCATTTCAATTAAATTTTTTCCTACAGAAACCTGTGGCTACCTCTACCTTCATCAATGGTGTGTTGCCATCAAGATCACCGAGGTCAAACTTACAATTCTTCTTTATTAGAAAATCCACCATTTCTGCTTTGCCAAAGACACAGGCATAATGTAGAACAGTCCTATGAAAGTAAGAGGCTTTGTTAGGACCTCATAAAATACCCTCTCAAAAATCTACAATTATTAATGAAATTATAAACATTAAATAACAGGCAATTCCTCTACTATCTTCCTAGGAAAGTACAATATTTACCAGCTGTTATTACATACTGAATTAATGAATTAGCAGCCTATTCTATTGACTTTTTCTTTTGCCTTTCTTTTTTTGGTACTTCTAGGGTTCAAACCCAGGGCACTTGACCCAAAAGCCATATCCTTAGAACCTTTTATTATTACTTTTAATTTTGAGGCAGGGTCTCACTAAATTGCCCAGGCTGGTGCTGAATTTGTAATGCTACTGCCTTTGTCTCCCAAGACTCTAGGATTATAGTCATGAGCTACTGTGTCTGGACCCACTGATCTTTCATTTTTGTTTATTCTGGTTTTGTGGTGCTGGGATGGACCCCAGAGCCTGGAGTCTTCTAGGAAGAACTTTACCAGTGAACCACATTCTAAGCCAAGACCTTCCCACTTGCCTATGAAGAGCATGGCCATTGAATCTAGTTCAACATTGGCTGGAATTCTACATTAGCCTCTGTGACTCACTACTTAGCTTTCCTCTCCCTCAATTTCATCACCAATAAAATAAGGATTAAAGTTAGTAATTACCTCCCAGGATACTACAGTGATGCTTAAATGGGAATCTATGCAAAAATTTGAACAGTTTCTAGAACAAGCAACTGTTCAATAATTGTTGCCTTGTTGGCTATTGTAATCATTACTATTACTATGAATGAACAGAGTGCTTCAATTAATAAAATAGTACTATTATAGTGATTTTACAGATATCTTTTAAGGACTATGTATTTTAGTCAGTCTTAGATGCTCTTTTATCTATCATTTTAACATCACTGACATTGGGATGCCACTAAAATTTAGGCAGCATTACAAGTATAATTGGGAACATTCAATTTTTTTATTCATACATGAAATAAAGAACCATCATATAATCCACAGTGCCATACCTTTAGTAAAATGTAATGCAAACAAGAGGTCTATAGTGGTTCTATTCATATGGGTGGCATTTAATTTAATATTAGTTCTTTAAATTATTATAGGTAAAGAGAGATGAATGATAAAACAATAAAAGACCAAATTTAAAACATAATAAAATCCTTGCTTTTCTTTTCTTTATTTTTTAGTAACTTAGAGCAATAGGAAATGTAGGACCCAAATGAATTAGCATGGCTCACTATATTCAATGTTTAGACTTTTATAGGATATATGCAAATCAGGTATTTCCAATGTTCAATATTTAATACTGCTCTAACTTTTAAAACAGGCAGTTTACAGTTTCCTACCTCCAGAAGTGCTTCTGTGTGAGGGAAGTGTTTACTTAAAATCAAGTCCTAGCTCTTCAGTTTTAAATGTCTGATCAAATAAACATAAAGCTTATAGGGAAGAGTTTTAAGAGACATTATGTCAATGATATACTAGGTATTCAATGTATGGGTATAAATGAATAAAATAAAAGAACAGGTAAGTATGCTTGAGTTCAGTTTTTTAAGCAAAACTTATGAAGTAAAGTAATACTTTGGCAATAGTAATAATCTTTTACACTTGCTCTCTTCTTTTTTTTCAGCATGCCACTAAAGAAGAATTAACCTACAATTACATTTATGTAACAAGCCCTACATATAAAAATTTATGTGTAATATCTATAAACACAGATGAAAAGTTTTCTTTCACTTCTACATAAAAATGTACAAGAAAATGGAAATTCCTCTTTATACATTTTGTGTTGGCAAGGACTGTCCTAAGAAAGAATGAAGTGAAAAGAAGACTTCCTTTATTTCTTCCTCTTTAAAAACTTTTATTTATTGCATTTTGGTGCTGGCAATTGGATGCATGCCCTTTAGCTTGCTAAAGTCAAACTGACTTAAATCAGACAAAGTACTCTTTTGCAGATGCTCAAGTGATTTATGGATATAGTGAAAAATATCTGTGCCCTTAGTAAGAGAAGAAATATAATTCTAACATTAAATGAAATACATTTCTCACCTACAAAGTTTTGAGGATGCAAGAGGAGTTGTACTTAGACTCTGCTGCTTAAGGTTAAGCTGCATAACACTCCTCAAATGGATGATTTGATGGTAAGTTCTGTGCAATGTTTAAAAATGTATACATCCCTACCCACCAATTCTAATATACTAAATATTTTTTCCATATATTTGCATACTTTGTATTTTATCCTCTTCTGGGCACTTTTGGCAGCTGGCAAACAAGTAATTTGTGAAAGTTTATAAAGTTTTTTGATACCCACATTGGCAAGTCTTTGTTCAATACAAACATTTTCATAGTGTTATCATGACCTTAAAATACTGCATGCATGTGGGACTCCAAAATGTTATAACTTTGATATTTTATTATTTTTTAATTTTTTTCAATATTGATAACCATAGAAAGAGCTCACATTTTGGGGACAAAGAGTTTTCCCTTCCACAAAATCACCACCAGGGCCCAGGCCCATATGGATATACTTAGTCCCTTGGGAACAAGGCAGGGTAAGGGATATTAGGGGAGCAGCAGGCAGCCTGTGCAGACTGGGAACCTTATGTATGCTGCTCCCTTGGCCCTGGTGACTGAAAGCCTACACTTCCTGGATGCTGTGTACCAATGATCTCTTCTCTCTGCTTATATAAACAGACAAACAGTAAGGCACAACTACAGGAAACTGTATTGGAACAGAGGAACAAGCAATGTTGTGCAGAAAGCTTTGGCAGATTATTTTTAAGCATAATCTTTCAAAGTGACAAAATTGGAAAAGCATCATGTTTGGTGCTTTGGAAAGTGGGCAATCTGCCAGTGAACTTTATTATCTGCTCTCTTTAAAAGTAACAATGAAGTATTTGCAGAAAACTCAGGGCTCTTCCACAAGTCTTGCTCTGAAGACAGTTGGCTGGTGAAGAGGACACCAAGTTATCCTTCAGAACTTGATTAACTAGTGAGTCAAGTCTGTAAGAAGTAAGTTTTGTCTTCTTCTTTTGTAACTTTCAAAGCAATGTTATAAACAAAAGAAGAAAAAACAGTGGAGCCATGTTCTTCATTCAAAGAGTTTTTGTAAGTTCTCTCAGTAGACAACACATAGTGGATTATATCTGAAGAACTCTTTTTTAGCCCTCATATTGCTAGAATATGAGCAATATTTTTCTCATTATTCATTTTTCTACAATGTATATAACAAACTTTTGAAAGTATGTACATTAACATTAAACTGCTGTGTGTACCTAACTGTTAAACAGTCTACAAGGAAACCAGCTGAAATTTTGCTTATGTTTTACTGCTCATTAAGAGGGCCTGAGTGCTAGACCTCCAAGATTTGCAGGTCCCCAGTACAGAAACCTCCATGGGGGTCTGAAAGTCATCTCCTGGTGAAAGGAGAGCTGGTCTCCCTTCTTCTCTTCCCCACTAGCAGAGTCTGAGTGGTGCAGCCCCATCAGTCCCTCTTCCCCCAATTGGCCCCTTGCCCTTGACCTTGACCTCACAGATTCCCCCATACCTATGTCTTTTATCAGATTCATTAACATCACCTCCCTGAGAAAACAATGTTTTAGTGCAGCTAAATCACCAATCTTTACAGCCTCCTGGAATCTGTGAATCTTGTCCTCCAAGTGTAAGGCAGTCAATTTCTTTAGAGCTGACTTCATCAGGAAGCCTTGTATACCCCTTCCCCTGGGGGCTTCCTCAGTCTCTGACTTAATTGAAGGAATCCCTGCCAAGCATCCTAACTGGGCAGTTACTGTCAACAGTGGAATAGCCATTGCCAAGCAACCTCATAAAAACTACTGCCGGCAGTGGAACCTGATGGTCAGTAGTGATGGGCTCTATGAGGATTCACCACCACACCACATTATATCACTTTTATATTATCATATGGAGAATTTATTGATATTAAAACTCACAGAAGAGCTGAAATATCATATAGGTTTAAAATACAGATAATGCATTAGTATTAATGCCACAGTGCAGTTATTTTATCAGTATTAATGATATATGTGGATATTATATTATTATTTAAAGATACAGGGACCAATCATACTAGTAATAAATGATATTTTAACTTTATTATATTAGAATTAAAGACCACAATTTATATATGATATTATTGTGTGATGATGTGCTATGGATATAACATTAATACAAAGACCACAGGACATGTAAAATGAATTTTCATTTTGGTATCACATACCACAAGGCAGGCACATTATCATGTTTAAATGCTACAATGAGGATACCATCTCAGCACTGAAGGTCACAAGACAGCACCTTGCATTTCCTGTGTTCTATTATGATAACTATCACTGCCAAAGACTTGGCAGCAGCTGCTCTATCACTTACCATGCTCTAATACATTTGTCATATCATACTAAAGTCTACAAGGCTGTTATATTAATTCTTCTTGGGATCATGAGAATAGCCTACCAGTTCTGAAGGACACAGGGAAGCTATTTGATCAAGTTTTGATACTACAACATGGACAACATAGCAATATTAATTGGCCAAATATATAAATTTTGCCACTTTTTCATGCTATAATTTAATTCTCTTTTTAGTTGTAAAGTACAAAAGGCAGCTATTTTATCAGTTATAGATGCTATGAAATGGGTATCTGGTCAGTACTGAAGGCCACAATGCATCTGTGATATTAGTTTAAATGCCATTAGGAGGATAATTTACTAATTCAGAAGGTCCCTGGGAGCTGTAACATCAATTTCAGTTTTTAAATACAGATGTCCTAGTAGCATTAATGCCACAGGGCAGTTAGTATATGAGAACTGAAGCTCTACATGAAGATTAGATGATTACTAAAGGCCTGCAGGGAATGATTAGTATTAAATGCCACCATATGGTTATCATATTAACATTAAAGGTCACACTATATATGATGTTATATGATCTGCAGGAATACAAGTGACTTAAAAACTAATTACCATAGGGAATGCCATGCGATTTTCTTTTTCATTCAAAGGGTCACAAGGTTGTCCCATTATCAGTTTTAAAGCAATAATATGGATACCATGTCATTATTGAGGGCCACAATGCAGTCTCTTTATCAGTTTTCAATGCTACAAGGTGGATTTCAAATGAGTACTAAAGTGCACAGGCCATCTATTTTATCAATTTTACATGCTACAATCTGGAAAACATCTTAACTTGCAAGACCACCAGGCAGCAATTTTATCAAGTTTTGATACTATAATATGGACATCATGTTCCCTATAAGGCCACAGGCATGTAAAATGGATTATCATTTTCTACAAATGCACAAGGCAGCCTTTACATTAGATTTGGATGTTATAGTATGAATAGTATAACATAAAAGGTCACAGGGAAGCAATGATATTAATTTTACATTCTATATTGTGATATCAAAATAGTATTATAACCAGAATAATTTATATTAATTATACTTGTTAAACTATGGATGTTTTATTATGTTATTATTAAATGTCATATGGCAGCTGTTATATTAGCATTAGGTAGTTACTATGGGTATCTTATTAGCATTAAAAGTCACAAGTCATATATTATATTAGTTTCTTATCTTATAGTATGGATATGACATTAATAATTAAACACAGTACACATTAAACATGAATTATCATTTTAGTGTGAAATGCTGCAAGGTAGCTATTATATTAGTTTTGGATGTTATGTCTTGTATATTATATTAACATTAAAGACTGCAGGGAATCTAGCATATTAATTTTGCATGCTATACTATGGATGTCTTAATATTAGTAAAACCACAGGGCAGTTATTAGCTTTACATGCTATAGTGTGGATATTACATCAATATTAACAGCCACAGGTTAGCTCTATGTCTCTCTTAGATGCTACAGTATGGGTAGTTTATTAATAATAAAGTTCACAGGGCAGCTATAGTATTAGTTTTAGAGTTTATATGATGGATAATATATTAGTATTGAAGACAACAATGCAGTTACTATATTACTTGAGTATATACATTACATAAGTATTGAGTCAGTAGACTGCTATTTTATTAGTTGTAGATGCCATAGTTTACATATCATGTAAGTATTACAGGTCACAAGGGAGCAATTACATTATTTTAGATTGTCTATAATATTAATATGTTCATAGGCAAGCTAGTATATTAACTCTAATTGCTATAGAATGGATGTACTATATAATATGGTATTTAAGGATCACAGGGCAGCTACTATTTCATGTTCAGGGGCAAGTTATGATATGTTATTAATATCAAAAGCCACAGAACAACTATACTATTAGTTTTGGAGGTCACATTGTGGATATAATATTAATATCAAATGCCACAGGATAGCTATTATATTATAGGTTACCTTATGGATATTGCATTAGTCATAAAGGCCACAGGACAGCAATTTTATGAGTTTTAGATGCTACTGTATGGATATTATGTAGTATTAAAAGGCCACAAGGCAGCTATTTCTTCAGGTTTAAGGTCACAATATGTATACATTCTAATATTAAATGCCACAGGGCATCTCTTACAGTATTTTAAGAAGCTATAGTACACATTTTATTAGTATTAAAGTCCTACATTTGGTTATTGTGTTTGTTTAAAATGCTACAATGTGGATATTATATTAATATTTATGTCCACAGGGTAGCTATTATACTAATATTGATGATATAGTATTGATATCATGCTAGTATAAGGTGCTGGGTACCTATTATATTAATTGTAGATATTATGGTATGAATATAATATGACTATTAAAGACTATAGGGCAGTTATCATATCACCATTGATGGTATAGTTTGTATATTATATTAGTATTAAAGGTCACAGTGTGGCTTGATATTAGTTTTCAAAGCATACAGCAGAGCTGGATGCAGTGGCACAGGTCTCTAATCCCAGTGGCTGAGGAGGCTAAGACAGGAGGAACACAAGTTCAAAGTCAGCCTCAGCAACTTAGCTAAGTCCTAAGTAACTTAGCAAGACCCTTTCTCAAAAAGAATAATAAAAAAAGAGCAAAAAATGTGGTTCAGGGGTTCAATTCCTGGTAACAGAAACCAAAAATGAACAAAGGAAAACCATTCTTTATTATAGATGGTTATTAATATTAAGCATCACAGTGCAGCCATGATGCTATAGTATGAATTTTACATTAATACTGAAGTCCATATGACAGTTATCACATTAGTTTAAGAAGTATATTACATATTATTTAAGGCCACAGAGCAGATATTAGATCAAATGGCTATACATGGATTTTATTTAATATTAAAGGCCAAAGGACAGCTAATATATTAGTATAAGATGCTGTAGTATACATGTTATATTAATCCTAAAGGCCAAAGTTCAACTATATATGAGCTTTGTTATTGCATCAGTATTACTTTAACTCAAAGGCCAGAAGTAGCCATTATATTAATTTTCAATGTTATTCTCTGCATACAATATTAGTATAAAAAGATAAATGGCAGCTATTATATTCATTTTAGATAGCAAAGTATGGGTGTTACATTGATGTTAAAGGTCAAAGGCAGCTATTTCATCAGTTTGAGGTACTAATGTCTGGCTATCATATTACTATTAAAGGCAACAGGACAAATATTAATGTAAGATGCTAAAGTATGTGTATTATATCCATATTAAAAGCTACAGGGCAATTGTTAGGTTTATTTTAGATATTAGAGTAAGGGCATTATATCAGTATTGAAGGTCAAAACAGTTATTTTATTAGTGTTAGATGAGATAATATGCATGTATTAATGTTAAAGGTCACAGAGCAGTTGTCAGTTTTCTATGATGTAATATGTATATTATATCAAGAATAAGGACCACAGGGCAGTTGCTATATTAGATTTAGAGGCCAGAGAATGGATATTTGACTAAAATTGAAGTCTAGCAGCAATTATATTAGTTTCAGAAGCTATTCTATGAAGATTATATTAGTAATAAAGGCACAGAGAAGCTATTACATTAGTTTTGCGTGCTGTAATATGAACATTACAATAGCATTAAAGGCTACAGGGAAGCTATTAGTTTTAGATGCCAAGGTATGGATTTAAATTAATAATGAAAGCAACAGGACAGTTATTATGTTACTTTTACACTGTATAGTAAACATGTTATATTAATATTAAAGTTCAATCATCAGCTATTATGTTAGCCTTGGATGCAATAATATGGATATCATATCAGTATATAAGGTTACAGGACATATATTACATTAGTTTAAACTGTTTAAGTAGAGATATTACATTAAATAAAGACTACATATCACATTTTATGTTAGGTTTTGATTCTATAGCATAGATAGTACATTAATATCAGAGACCCAAGTTTTCCACTGTATTAGTTTAAGTTGCTGTAATACAGATATTACATTACTATGAATAGCCACAGGGCAGCTATTCTATTTGATTGAGATGTTAGAGTAAGGATATTATTTTTCTACAAAAGGATACAGGTCAGTAATTACATTAGTTTTAGATTTTATAGTATGGATAATGTATGAATATTAATAGTCACAGGACAGTTATTATATTAATTTTAGATGCTATGATATGGATATTACATAAATATCAGAGGCCAAAGGACAGATATTTTATTAATTTTAAAGAATGCAATACATTTATGATAAAAACATTAAAGGCCACCAGTCATCAATTATACTACTTTTAGATCCTATAGCATGGATATAATATTAGTACTAAGGGAACAGGATATAGATGGTATTAAGATGTCATATTATAGATATTATATTAATGTTTAAATCCACAGGGAACCTATTATATTAGGTAGACATGCTATCATACGGATGTTAAGTTAATATTAAAGAACACATGGCATCTATTATGCTAACTTGAGAAGGTGTAGAATAAATAGCCTATTTAAAGATCACAGGCAGCTAATATATTAGTATGAGATTCTGTAGTCTGGCTATTACAGAAATATCAAGGGTCACTGGTCAGCTATTACATCAGTTTATTTATAGAGGCTATGTAATGGATATCACATAAGTATTAAGGGTTGCAGGGTAGTCATTATATTCACATTAGATACTAGAGTATGGGCATCATATTAGTATTAGAGGCAAATATATTGGATGTCAGTGCTATTGATGGACATTACATTAGTAGAAAAGAAAACAGGGCATCTATTAGATTAGATTACATGAGACAGTTTGTATAGTACACTAGTTTTAAGGTCCACAGGACCTTAGACTGAAATGGTACATTATGTATATGATACTACTGTAAAAGATAGCAAAGCAGCTATTATATAAGTGTTGTATGTTATAGTATGGATATTTAGTTCATATAAATGCCACAACACAGCTCTTAAATTAATCTTTGATACTGTAGAATGAGTATTATAATATTTTAAAGCCACAGGAAAACTACTACATTAGTTTTAAATGGCAAAGGATGAACATCTGTAGTATTAAAGACCAAAGAATATAATACCTATATTATTAGTTTTAGATTTTATAGAATGGATATCATTAGTATTAAAGATCACAGAGCATCTGTTATAAAATTTTAGTATCATAGTGAATCTCAATTAGTATTGAAGGTCACATGGAAGCTATTATACTAATTTTAGAGGCCACAATATGCATACTATCTTAGTATGAAAGGCCACATAGCAGCTATAACAGCAGTTTTTGATGCTGTAGTATGGATAGTATATTACCATTAAAGGCCACAGGACAACTACTATATTAGTTTCTGGGAACACAGTATTGATATTGTATTAAAGTTAAAGGCCTCAGAGAAGTTAGTATACTAGTTTTAGATGCTATGGTATGGATATCATATGCTTATCATAGTCCACATGGAAGTCATTTTATTAGTTTTAGATGTTACACTATGGATATTATATTAGCACTAAATGAAAAGTCTGGCATTATATTGAATTTAGATGCTCTAGCATGGACAGTACATTATTATTTAAGTCCACAGACCAGCTATTAGAATAGTTTAAGATGCTATTACATTAGTTTAAGATTATATATTATAGATACTATATTACTCTGAAAGGCCATAGAACACCTATTTTATCAAGTATAAATGTTGTACTATGGAGATTACATTAGTACTAAAGTCCACTGGGAAAATATTACATTAGCATTAGCTGCTATAGTAAGACTATTTTATCAGTGTGAAAAGTCACAGGCAGCTATTATATTAGTTTTCCATGCCACATAACACATATCATATTTATACAAAAGGCCACAGGACAGCAAGTATGTATGTATAAGATGCTACAATATTAAATATTAAAGGCCATGGGACAGCTATTATATTAGTTTAACATGCATTAGCATTGATATTTCATTGATGTTAAGGGCCTCAGAGATGCTATAAATTAGCTTTAAATGCTAGAGTATGGATATTACCTTAATCTTAAAGGTCACAGGGCAGTTATTATATCAAACCCTTCATCCTTTTCAAGGGGTGACACAATACCCTTGAAAGATGTCCTCCATTGGTTAGGTGAGTCCCACACTCTCTTCTAAGTCCATTTCTATTTTCTTTTTCACTTCTGTGTTTTCCTCCTCTTGTTCTTTTCTGAGTAACATATTTGTTTAGATTTTTAAAATATTTTGAGCCAGGCATGGTGGTACACACCTCTAATATGAGCTACTTTGGGAGGTCAATGCAGGAGGGTCACATGTTTGGGAAATCTGCCTAGGCAGCTTATTGACAAGTCTCAAAGTAAAAAGGGCTGGGGATGTTGCTCAGTGGTGGAGCATTGGCAGTGTGAGGGAGACGTTGGGGTCAAACCCCATCACCCTAAATAAGGTAAAACACTATTTTAAAATAATTACAGTCTCCCAGGAAGTTGGTAAAATAATACATTTTGTATATTCTTCATCCAGTTTCCTTAAGTGGCATTGTTTTACATAACTAATACTAAAGCAGGATATTGACAGTGCTGTAACTGGTTATGAAAGTGAAATTCTCTCTTATAAAAACAAACTGGTTTTATCATATGTGTATTGACAGTGATTGGACATGGCTAGGAAGGAAAAGCATTTCCTGAAATCAAAATTTATAGCTAACTGGAATCCTGTTGATGTTATACATCAGGTACCCCGAGAACAGAGATCTTTGGAAAAAAATAAATCTAAATATGTAGTTGGTGCTTAAGCTAGGCTATGAAAATCACACATTTTAAGCTAAAATATCAGAGGAATGAGACTACCTCCCTCATCTTGGTGGCTGCATGCTGGTTAATAAAACCAGGAGATGAAACAGAAAAAAAAAATAGATGCAATGGATAGAAGCTGGGGGTGTGACTCAGTGGCAGAGAACTCACCTGGATCCTGTGACACACTGAGTTTGACCCTCACCACCACATGAAAATAAATAAATAAGAATAAGGGTATAATGTTCATCTGCAGCTAAAATAAATAAATAAATAAATAAGACAATATATACATTATATATAAAAACATCATTCTAAAAAATGCAATGGGCACACTTAATTGCTAGATGAAAGTTTTTAATAGAAATTTGTGTATTATTAATTAATTAATTAATTGTGGTACCAGGGATTGAACCCAGGGGTGCTTAACCACTAAGTTACACCCAAGCACTTTTTGCTATTTTATTTACAGATAGGGTCTAAGTTGCTTAGGGTCTCACTTTGAACTTGTAAGCCATCTGCCTAATCCTCCCAAGTGACTGGGATTACAGTTGAGCTCCACCATACCCAGCCAGAAATAAGATTTTCATATCAGTCTCTAATCCTAGGAGTCAGGGCTCTTTGAAGAAGTGGAAGATACTAGAACCAAAGGAGTAAGTATAAAGTCAGGGTAACATTTAAGTATCAGAAAGAGCTTTGGGACAAAGCAAGAAAATGTGCTATTGGACAACAGGAGATAATGGAAAAAAAGATCCCAGTGGAAAGACCCCAAAGGTTAAACTAAGAATAAATTGAAGAATGAGGAACTACAGAATTGGATAATAAATAAAAGCCTAAGGTAACTATCCAATATCCACAGTGATATAAATAAGTAACTGAATAGATAAATAAATGGGTTGACTGGAAACCACTTGTGCAGAAGAATTTCAGATATATGAGGCACACCATCAAGGAGGTGGAGCTAACTCCCTCTTCCTTATGTGCAGGTCATGCAGAGTGACTTCCTCCTGAAGATCACAAAAAATGTGAACACACAGAGACAGAAACTTCCCAATGAGAAACTTGAAAGGCCCTGCCTCACCCAGGTAAGCACAGTCAGTACTAAAAGGATATTCCCCATTGGGGCCTGAGAGCACAGAGATGTTGTGCACTTCTGTGACCTGCCTCCCCCAGACACACAGTCCCAGGATAAATATGAAGATAAAAAGTAAACTCCAATAGAGAATAATGTAAAAAGTACCTGAAAGGTCCTTCTCAACCTTGTTAAGGTCATCAGAACAAGGAAGGTCTAAGAAACTGTTCACCCACAAAGAGAAGTCCATAGGGACAGGAACTGAATGTGATTTGGGATCCTGGATGTGGTCCTGGAACAGGAAGAGACAGAACTGAGAATCCAAAGGAAATGCAACTGCACTTAGTGATAGCACACTAGTGTTTGTTCTTCATGACATATTTCTTAGGATGTTAACCCATCTGAGACAGTGCACATAAATCATATAAACTAAAACAAGGATGAGGCTACCTGGGAAATCTCTGCACTTTCTTTGCAATTTCTGTATAAAGATAAAATTGACTCAAAAATAAATCCTTAACACATGGTTATATGTTTTCAAACACTTGGCTGTTTACACAATTATAATTGCTGGTAAGTGACATTCTAACTAGTTCTGTATTTTACTATGAATTCAAAAAGTATTTTAACAAAAAAATTAAACCATTTCATCTAATATATGATTTAAGATAGTGCCACTTTTACAGGTTTTATGTTGAAATAAGAACACATGTAGGTCAACTTATATTTTTATGCAGTCATTAGGTACTAGGTGCAGCTTCTAAAAACTTGACCACTTGCACTAGAGGAAAAAATAACATTTTAGAGACAATTTCAACTCATGACTGAACCTCAACAGAGGGACTTTCACTGTGATTTGGTCTCTTATCCCAAAGAATCCTTGCCCTTTTTTTATTTCTATTCATACTCTTTAGTAGTATTAAATTCAAATTGTGATTTGACAATTAGTCAAAGAGAATAAAAAGATAAACAGGATTGACAACCACAGTGGATGATGCCTAGTGAGCAGAACAGGTTTGAAGGACACCAGAGTCCATTGCCTCCATGATGCTCTGCAGGAAGTTAATAAACTGGGGACACATAGTCCATGGATGATCTTAGATGCTGCTAAGTTTTGAAAAATTACTTTTCCTTTTAGAAATCAAAGCCATTATTGGAAGTTGAAAATCTGGAATGGCTCCAAATTGAGTTGAACTTCTAAGTGATTTTATTATCACTCTATCTGATCATAAAATTTATGATAACAAAAGATCTAGTTGCTGGGGATGCAGTTCAACAGAACAGCACTTGTCTAGCATGCAGGAGGCCCTGGGTTCAACCTCCAGCACCACAAAAGAAAAAAAAAGAACTATATCTTATTTACATAATCAAGTACAAAATGAATAATCACTTCTTTTACCAAAACTTCTTTCTAGACCCAAAAGAGTGGACACTATCAATATAAAAATATTCCCTCAGAGTGAATCGCACACCTAGACTATCTTGAACAGTAGTGTCTCATCATAAAGCATGATAATCTTAAGCATACATCAAAACAACAAAAAAGCCTTTACTGACTGTTGACAAGGGAAAATGGACATGGTCTAGCTTGGGAAAGGACACATTAGAAGCATATGATACTGACATCAAATCCTCCATGACAAGCCAGGCACTTTGATACCAAGTGCTGTTAGCCCAGCACTTGGCAGGCTAATGAAGGGGGATGACATATTTGGGACCCACCTGGGCATTTAGGCAAGACCCTGTCTCAAAATAAAACATTTAAATGGATGGGGATGTATGTAGCTCTGTGCTTCCCTAGCACATGCTACAATGGTCACTTGGTTCAAATCTCACTGCCAAAAAATGGTGCAGGCCAGACAATTTATCAAAGAACAGGGCAGAAGTCATTATGCCAACCTCCCAAAATGATCAAACTAAATTGCACTGTGTTCAGCTGATAATATAACGTGTTAAACCCCTGCTTCTACTAATTCAAATTTTATGACCTTTCAAATATATTAAAAATTGTATGTTCTTTGTTAATAAATTCAACAAATATGAGAGGTATACATGACTTTGATCTGAAATCCATAGTGGTACTGGTATTATGATAAAACCTAGTCATGGCACTTCCTGTGACAATAGGCCCATCCCCTTCAAGGCAAGAAATAAGAGAAAAACTTTCTGATGAATGTACAACTTTAGAAAGACAAATGGATACACTTTCTAAGTTTGAAAATTAGAAAAGAAAATAATTTTCAAAGATTGTCTTTATTAATTTATCAGAATTAGAAGAAGCAACTGCTGTCTTTTCTCTTAAATACTATAATGATTTGATTCCTGAGGAAATTTCATAGAGTCATTTTAAATACCATGCCATATAATAGCTGACATTAAACATATCATCATTCTGCTTCTATCTTCTAAAAAGTATTTGAAATGTTTTTCTTAGAATAAAGTCATCTGAATTAGGAAGATTTATTGTGGTGTGTGTGTGTGCAAACCAAGCCAGAGTTTCTCACATGCTAAGTGTTTTGCCACAGGACTGTGCACACAGTTGACCCATCCTGAGCAGTCTTTCAGTATTGCCCCAAGTCGCTCCGCCCCTCCTCCCCACCTCCCAACCCCCAAACCCACTCTCCTCTGCCTCCCTACTCCTTGCCCCACCTTGCATTGCCTTGCCCCATCCCGCCCTGCCTGGTCTTGCCCTAACCCGAGGGTAGTCTGACCCAAGGGCAGTGACCTTACCAAGAGACGTGCATCACCAATGGTGGCCACTGCCACAGGATGGGTCGAGCACAGGGAGTCCCTGTCCTCCCTTCTGTCTGTGCCCAGCCCCTGACACCTCCCTGTCCCAGATCCCCTACCTTCAGGTCCAGAGCCCTGGGGTCAGTCTCAGATAGAGCTTCTCTGCTCCAAGACACACCAACCTGAGACCCCATGGAGGGTGGAGGCCTTCGCAGAGGGCGGTCTGACCCAAGAGATGCAGCATTCCCTGAGGGCAGCGTCCTGACCCGGAGGCAGCAGGAGTCAGCCTTCCCCTAGGGCAGTAACTTTACCCAGGTGGACTTACCTGAGTTCAGCGGTAGGCGAGGTTACCAGGGGACAGCAGACTTACTGGAGGGAGGCTGCCTTTCCCAAGGGCGGCCTTCCCTGAGGGCGGGGCAGCGGTCAGGCGACCACAGCAGCATGTGTTCCAGACAATATGTCTCCGCCAGTGCTGAAGCAGCCAGATGCCAACACTGGACACAAAATCGAGGCCTCCAGAGCGTCAGCACATGTGGAGTGGGCGGGTCCGGACCTGTGCTGTGCATCTGCCTATCCAGCCGCGCCTGTCTCAGCTGCCTGAGAACTACTCATGTGCAAAAAGCAGGGCAGCCTGGACACACCCCTGCATGGCTCCACCTGCTGTGGACTCGCGGCATGTGTCTGAGTCTTGAACCACTCGACGTATGCTTTGGGGACTGTAGGTGCCACTGGGAAGAAGATCCCATGAGAGTGAAGTGCTGCTTCTGGACCTCCTGACCTTGTCTGGGTACTGGTGAGCACTGGGATGCTGACTGATGGTGGTGCCCAGCTCAGCTGGTAAGCTGGCAGTACAGCAGCAAAGGATGGCATGAGCCATGCACCCGGGGTTGAGACCGAGCAGCCCAAATTGAGGACAAGCCTGGCTCAGTCATGAGGTGAGAACCTCCTTCAAAAGACAGGATGAGCCCTTTTTAATCCCCACTTTGGCATGCTACCAGCAGTGGGCGTGCCTTGTCTCACCCAGTTCGACTTCACCTGTGGCCCTGCATCCTCTGGCAGGAAGACCACCAGCAGGATGCCTTATTTACAGCAATAAAGGTTGTAGTTATGCTTATTGATGGCCACTGTGATAAGCATCATCATCACTGTTAGTCACCTGTTGTATGAAAGGCTCCAAGGAGCACAGAATTAAACCTGTCCTTGCAAATGGGCTCTTAAGTAAGGAATGACAGAGGGACACCTCCCTGGGCTCCCTAGGAGAAATGCATTCTAGGGAACAGCCACACCCAGCTCCCATGGTCAGGAGTTTTGGGATTTGGTGAAGTCCAACATGGTACCTTGAGCACACTAGAAAAATAGAAGTAGTATTTCCTAGTAAGGAAGTTGGCTGCTTTGGTTTGGCTCTGCTGTTAGTGAGTCATAAAGGGCAGGCAAAGGGGAGAGGCTGGATAGATTTTGTTTTCTTTTATTGGCACACAGTTTTGAATGTCAATGCATTAATAAATCAAATCTCTTCAATAGCTAAAGTAGCCCCTGAAATATATGCTATGCAGAAAGGTCAACCTCAAGAGCATTTGGGTCTCATGGTGACATGGAAATCCAGGCTCAGATCTGGCAAAATGACCTGGTGCATTTGGACCATGGTCCTGTGTGATGTCATGTCCCTCTGCAGGCACTTCATGAGCCACTGGGTCACTGTGGCAACCCTGGGCACACTTGCTAGCACCTGCCTTCACAAACCTGCTCTCTGTGGTGGCATCAGCAATGCCATCCTGTGCCCTGAGAGTAGCAGCTCCAGCCAGGGACTATTTCTACCCACAGAGGCCATTTGGCAGTGTCTGGGGATGTAAATGTCATCACACAGCTTTGTTTCTGTGACATGTTTTTGCTGTGTGCTGAGCATTATTTTTATATGACTAAATCTTACCAGTGCCACTACAGGACCTGCCTGTGGTATGGGAGGTCACTGGGCTTGGGGAAGGAGTGCCTTCTACCCCATGGGTCCTGGACTTCCTTCACCTAGACTCTGTACACCAAATAAGCCAAGAATGGGACAGCTGTCCTGATAATGACCCAAAACAATTGAGCTGAAATTCCATTAACAAAGAATAACAAGATGTTACTATAATGCAAGTAATTTCCCACTGTACTTCATGGAATGTGGGCTGCCACACATTTTCTAAACAGCAAATGGTTGAATTTTATACCAAAGCTCAGTGACCTAAACTGCCATCTGTGAACCTGAATAGTGGATCACCCAGATCCCAAATTATATATATTTTATTTTAACAATTAGATAATTTCATCCAGTAGTCACAATTGGTTCTTTTCAACCTAAATGTTAGAAGATAATGTGACAAATAGGTTTTTTGAAAGGGTCCATATATTTCTACCTTAGGTATCATAACTCACCTCAGAGCTAATTTATTTTGAAAGGTCTACCTTGTTTTGCAGTATAAATTGCTGTTAAATTTTCTTTCACAGAGTCTTGATTGAGGTGTAGTAAAGAAGAAGAAAATAATAAAAATGTACTTAAGAAAAAAAGAAAATGTGCTGATGACTCATTTTCTTTCAGAAACAAGATGATCCCCTTTCCTGTTTTCAAGGTTTGCTATGGCAATTTCAGAAAGTCCTAAATTCACTTTTAGTCCACCTTAATTTTAAATTTTTATGTGCTTTAATTAGTTTATGCATGACAGTAAGAGTGTACTTTGCTACATCATATATAATGGATATGATTCTCATTCTTCTGGTTATACATGATGTAGAATACCACCAGTTGTACAGTTACACTTGAGGTAATAATGTCTGAGTCACTACACTGTCCTTACTACTCCATACCCCCTCCACTCCCTTCACTCTCCTCTACCTAAAGTGACTCTGTTCATCCTTAGTCACCCCTCATTGTAAATTAGCATCTGCATATCAGAGAAAACATGCAGCTTAATTTTTTGGGATTGACTTATTTCACTTAGCATGATATTGTCCAGCTCCATGAATTTATTGCCATAATTTCATTCTTTTCTGAGGCTGAGCAATATTCCATCATGTATACTCATACATATATATTCATGTACATTCATATATATATATATATATATATATATATATATATATATATAACATTTTTTAATCCATTCATCTGTTGAAGGGCACCTAGGTTGGTTCTATAGTTTAGCTGTTGTGAATTGAACTGCTATAAACATTAATGCAGCTGTGTCACTGTAGTATGCTGATTTTAAGTCCTTTGGGTATAAACCAAGGAGTAGGATAACTGGGTCAAATAATGGTTCCTTTCCAAGTTTTCTGAGGAATCTCCATACTGCTTTCCAGAGTGGTTGCACCAATTTGCAGTCTCACTGGGAATGTACATTTTCCCCCACATCCTTGACAACATTTTATTGTCACTTGTATTCTTGGTAATTGCCTTTCTGACTGGAGTGAAATGAAATCTTACAGTAGCTTTAACTTGCATTTCTCTAGTTGCTAAAAATCTTGAACATTTTTTCATATATTAGTTGACCATTAATATTTCTTTTTCTGTGAAGTGTCTGTTAAATTCCTTTGTCCATTTATTGATCAGGCTATTTTGGTTTTTGGTGTTAAGTTTTTTGTGCTTTTTATGTGTCCTGGAGTTAGTGCTCTATCTGAGGTGCCTGTGGTAAAGATTTTCTCCCAATCTGTAGGCTCTCTCTTCATGTTATTGATTGTTTTGTTTGCTGAGAAGAAGCTTCTTAGTTTGAATACATTCCATTTATTGATTCTTGAATTTACTTCTTGTGCTTTCAGAGTTAGTCCCCCTTTTTAAAAACAGCAAAGATCTATGTATGTTCCTCAGGGTTGTGTTTGAAAAATAGAGGGTGTGTTACAGTATCTGACATGCTTGTAATTTAGAAGGTATGCATTGAAATTTACATAGTTCTTTTTCCAGGCAGCCATGCTCTGTTGTTCCCTGGAACACAGGTTGCCTTAGCAACTTCCCTGTTGCATATGACTCATTCTGTCCCAGCCTTGGTCCACCCATTTAGAGGAACATATACCTATTAAAACTAACCTTAATGCTCTTCTCTGTAGAAGTTTGCTAGTAGGAAATTTTTATGGGTCTACCTGTGTTATTCTTACCATTAAGAATTTTGTTTTGTAAACTGTTTTAATAAAAACAGGACATATAGTACATCCATACAATCGTGAAAGATTAAAATGTTGAACTACTTGGCTCCTTTAGAATCTTGCTTTTAAAATATATTCTCATCTAAAATTCCTTTGTAGAGACTTTTATTTCTTCTGTAAGGAGATAAAAGAAATTTAAAACAATCAAGAGCTCAAAGTTTGAGAGATGTCTGCAGCACTGTGAGTGGTTTCCTGGTGGCCTACCACAGAAACTGTGCCCATGACCAGAAGAATAGCATCCCAGTGAACATATCTGTCAGCCCTTTAGGAAATCAGATCATTCAGAGGGCAAAAATGAATCTTTTTTGTCATGTATCTTGAAAACAACTTAAAAAAATAATTTTGAGGGAATTGTTAGCTGCATCAACATAAGAAGAAATGCATAATTCAGAGAGGAAAAGATAGAAATTAACAGAGAAGCAAATTTATGGGAAAAATGTTTAATCTAACCTTTGTAGAGAAATAGAAATCACTATTTAAGCATGTCATTACCATTAATGATTATAATAAAATAATATTCATCAAGATCTTATGTGACATACACTCAAGTTATCTTTTTCATCCAGTTATCTCATTTAATCCTCAACAGTAATCTTACAAGTTAGAAACTGTGACTATGCAAATTTTCAGAAAAAAATAAAGTGAAAATAAGCAGTATATATAAATAACCCAATGCTGCACACTAGTTAGTAATCCAGAGTTCAGATCATAGGCCAGCTTCCCTATCAACAGACTATGTTTTCTCTCATCCACAGTTAGTACTACCCACAACATGAAATCAAGAAGTAAATCACTGTTTATGCTTTTTTCAAAGTTCCACATTTTAACTTTCAGAGTTATCATTAAACAATCTAGTTTTCTAAAATTTGGACAAAGAATATATTTTATTTAGAAATAATAATGCTTCCTGTTCTCCCAATTCTTTAGAAATCATTTTTCTGTCAAAAATTCCATTTGCTATAATTTATTTTATTTTTTAAATTTTGATTCATAGTACAGAAATGGGGTCCAACTTCCATTTCTCTGGTTGTCAAGAAGTAGATTCACACCATTTGCATAATCAAACATGTACATAGGGTAATGATGTTTGCCTCATTCTATTATCTTTGTTCCCCTGCCCCCACTCCACTCCTCATTTTCCTCTACCTAATTTATTCTTCCTCCATTCTTGCCTTCCCCTTCCCCATTATGTATCATCATCCACTTACAAGAGAAATCATATGGCCTTTGTTTTTTTAGGATTGTCCTATCTCACTTAGCATGATATTCTCCAACTCCATCCATTTACCTTCAAATGCCATATTTTTATTCTTTATAGCTGAATAATATTCCATTGTGTATATATGCCACAGTTTCTTTATCCATTCATCTACTGAAGGGCATCTAGGTTGGTTCAACAATCTCACTATTGTGAATTAAGCATGCTATAAACATTGATGTAGCTGTATCACTATAGTGTGCTGATTTTAACTCCTCTGGGTATAGGCCAAGGAGTGGGATAGCTGGATCAAATGGTGGTTCCATTCCACATTTTCTAAGGACTCTTCAGAGAAATTCTGCTTTCCAGAGAGGCTGCACCAATTTTCAACCCAACCAGCAATGTATGAGTGTACATTTTACCCCACATCTTCGCCAACACCTCTTATTTCTTACATTCTTGATAATAACCATTCAAATCAGGGTATGATAAAATCTTAGGGTAGTTTTGATTTGCATTTCTCTTATTACTAGAGATGTTGAACATTTTTTCATATATCTGTTGATTGCTTGTAGATGTACTTCTGTGGAGTGTCTGCTCATTTCCTTAGTCCATTTATTGATTGGGTTATTTGTATTCTTGGTGTCAAGTTTTTTGAGTTCTTCATAGATTCTGGAGAATAATGCTATCTGAAGTGCATGTGGCAAATATTTTCTCCCACTTTGTAGGCTCTCTGTCCACATTGTTGATTGTTTCCTTTGCTGAGAAAAAGCTTTTTAGTTCTAATCTATCCAAATTATTGATTCCTGCTTTTATTTGTTATGCTTTGGGAGTCACATTAAGAAAGTCTGGTCCTAAGCCAACATGATGAAGATTTGGACTTACTTTTCCTTTATTGATGAAGGGTCTGTGGTCCAATTTTTAGGTCCTTGATCCATTTTGAGTTGAGCTTTGTGCAGGGTGAGAAATAGGGTTTTAATTTCATTTCACTGTATAAGTTTTTCCAGTTTTCCCAGCACCATGAACTAATTTGTTATTAGACTAATTCAGAAAAATGTTGGAAATTTCTGGGAAGATTCATACATGAAACAGATTCCTTTATTTTTATTTAATAATAATCAATTAGAAGAAATTACTAACTGATCCTTTAAAATTTTACAATAATTTATGTTGAATGGCATGATCATGTTTTGGCTGAAGAACTGCCAAGCCATTCCTTAAGTGACTTAAATTAACCTAGACATAATCAATCCCTCATTATTATTCTATCTATTTTGGAGAGGAAGAGTGGTGATTTACTTTTTAAATACTTTAATTTTAGTTCCTCTTTAATTTTCATGCAACTTTTGTAAAACCTAATCCATCTCCTATAATGTTCTTCTAACTTATTCTACAGTTTTGTTGGAATTCAGAATTACAATTGTGTTCCTGAATTTCTGAGTACCCTTGGGTAATGTGGCATGTTTTCCCCTGTATAAAATTATGGTTGTTTTTTAGAGAACACTGACAGGTTATTTAGTCCTTCTTTTTAAAATACATTGGATATGTCATTGTTTCCACAGAGACTACTTACAAAATACTAATGCAAATGAAGCTAATTTAAGTACAGTGTATCTTGTTCATGGCACTAATAAAAATTGATGCTGACATTCTCATTGTGTCATTATAATCTTTCAGCTACTACCAGCACCATTAAAAAGGCTATTTATCAGGGCTGGGGATATAGCTCAGTTGGTATAGTGCTTACATCATATGCACAAGACCTTGGGTTCAAATCCCCAGCACCACAAAAAAAATTCAACTTATTGCCACAGGCCCACCTTTCATCAAATTCCTTGTTAGCATTTCCAGTCCTTCATCTAACACAATTCAGCTCACAGGTGGTTTCAAGAAAGCTTTCTTGCTTCTTTCTAAATCATGCCCATTTTAGGTCCAAAATAGAGTAATATGATCAAAGACTATCAGAGGAAATGTACAGACTCCCCAAGATATCCTGTCTTTGTTAGCAGAGGTCAAGAGCAAGCTCCATGGTCATGAGCATACCCAGCCTCACCACCAGTCCTTGCCTTGAGCTGACTGGAACTCATCTCAACATGCTCTTGCTATGAGTTAGGTTCCCCAGGAGACAAACCCTGGAATACGAGTTTCTGTGCACATTGTTTTGGTGTGATCTTGAGAACAATATCTTGAGCGACAAGGGAGGTAGGTTTGGGCAGAGGAAGAAGTCAAACTTCAGGGCAATAATACAGTTGGATTGCAATTGTGACTGATGCTGCAGCCCATCCTGCAGAGGGCTTGGTGCTAGATTTCCCTCCAGTTTGTCCTGCCTTCAGGCTGGGTGAATATGAGCTGTGCCTTGGAGTATGATTTTGGGTTAAATGACTCTGAGGGCAAATCTGAGAAATGGATTCTTCTGAGTTCAGTCATATCCCCATGCTCTCAGCAGGGAATAAAGTGAATACCCTCAACCTCAAGGGAGGAAAGGGAGTGGCATACCATGGTATTTGCTGTAGTCTGTACTCCCACAGCTTGAATCCACTTGCTGTGTATCTTAAGTTCAGTGGCTACCTACTCTCACACCTATCCTCTCCATCCCTGCCCAGTACTCTGGTTTACTAGGTGGCATGATTCACATCTTCCTCACTGAAACATCTGAGCCCCTGGCCACCATGGCCTTCAGACATGCTGGGTGATGACCTATTGATTTGCTGTCAAATTTTGGCCAGGAACACCTAGAAGACACCTTAGTGTGCCACTTGGGTGCTGAATATATCCTTTCCTGTCCCCAGAATCTAGTAACAGCCTTACTGCTTCCAGTGATCAGTGTCAGTGACTTCCTTGGGGAAGATATCTCAGCATGAGGAGCCCAAGTGAAAGATAGTCAGAGCTTAAAGTTTAAGAGGACTCTTACAGTGTCTTCTGGTGGAAGCCTTCTCACTTTAGAAATCAAACTCTCTAGACCCACAGAATTTAAATTGGGGGGTAGAAAATGTACAAATTATACAAGTCGGTTTCTAGGAGTCATGGTAAAAGAAATTACTTCTAATTCAAACTTTTAGTTCCATGTATTCAATCTGTTGAGGACAAAGCATTATATAATGTTGCCTATGTTGCCTTCCAGAAAGGCACTTGATCTTGACAGGGTATCACCTCCAAGCTAGCATTTCAGTCATGTCCCTCCATCCCTCCATCAGGGTATCAGTTTATGGACTGTATACTGTTCCATCCTCTTCATGGAGTTTGTGATTTTGTTCCCATTGTTATTTCCATAAGCGGGTTCCTGGGTCCAATGAGTTGGATGAGGACTTGTTTGTACAGAAAACATTCTAGATGCCCTCACACAGTACTGGCTGAAGATATGAAGGCAGGGAAGGCAAACTCATACCTTGAATATGTCAATTCCAGCCAAATTGAATTGCTTCCCCTCCTACAGTTGTCTATGACTGGTTAGTTTTCTTGACAAATATATTATATTAGAGGAATCAAGATATGGTGCTTTTGGCAGCAGATTAGACATGGGATGTGGGACCAACATATCGGTTTTAATAGGAGTTTGTGCTGTTGGTTGTAACCAATGCCTCAACCCCTCCATTAATGCTCCTCCATTAACGACTGTTTCGACAGTCCTGAGAAGGTGGAAGGAAGGCTGGTCATCATGTCTGGATGAAAATTCAATGCCTTTTCCATGGTGTGTTGTGTATGTGTACTCTCTGGCAGGTGTTACCATGCAAGATTAAGACCTTCAAACTCCATACTAACTCTTCCCAATCTAATAACCTGTTTCTGCCTCAGACCTCCATGTCCCTGACCTTCCAAATATTCCACTCATTTTCTTGTTCCTGACTGACAAGAAGCTATTGATTTTCTCCAGGGACCCATATATTTTATTCCCTTGGTGAATTTTTTCTCCATACAAAGTGAAGAACCACATGCACTCCTTCCCTGCAGCTCTGCCTATCAGGATTTCTTTTCTCTGCACCTTCAGAACCCTCTGTAAGTATTGTCCTACAAACCACTTGCAGATTCTACTGGACACTGAGGTAACTATTTATAAACTAAAATGTACATTTCCTTCCTGGGTAGCTGGTAGGGAGGAGCCCCACACATACCTCATCTGTGGCAGTTGAGGGTGGTTGAGGGTGAGGTACTATTCTCCCCCCCCAACAATCAAGAAGTCATGGAGCTCCTGGAGCTCCTGGCTGCCTGCTTGAATGACTCACTTGTCCCCTCTAGACTGACTCTTGGACCTTCCATCTTAGGATGGATTTCTTCAGTTCTGCTTGACATTATGACCTGAGGACCTCATAGAATTTGATCCATGGTGGTCAGCTCTGACTTCATAGGGAGGAATTCCATCTCTACTAGGACTATGTTTCTGGTTGTAGTGTTCTCTGCTGCAGATGACAGGACTTGATACAGTACCCTGCAAGTATTCATTGTTGTTCTGCTGCCCAATACTAGCTTATCCATCTCCCTTGTCTCTCAATGCACAGATCAGAGAAGCATTCTCAATTGTTGAATATGCAAATCCCATAACCAAAAAGCCAATTTGGCAATGGGTTCCTTGTCAGTGTTGGGAAATGAAAGATGCCATGATTTGTCCTTTTTTGTAAATGGGCACTTGTTAGATTGCTGGGTCCATAAGCACTTCATCAACTGAATCTTTGCTAGATATATATTATACATCTCAAATGCAGATGTCTTCCCACGACCTCCAAAAATACTTGGCACTTCTTGTTTCTCTTTTCTCATCAAGGTAATTCCATCAACATAATTTTTACTCTATTTTTTATTTTTGTTCCTTTTAGTTATAATGGCAGTAGAGTATAATTTGACTTATTTATACAAACATGGAGTACATTTTATTCTATAAGAATCTCCATCTTGTGGTTGTCCATGATGTACAAATTCACAGTGCGATATTCACACATGTACATAGGAGAGTATGTCAGAATCACTCCTTGGTCTTCTCTTTTCCCATCCCCTCTCCCTTCCTCTAATGCCCCTTTATCTAATTTCCTGAACTTCTCCCACCCCTACACTTGTGTGTTAGCATCCACATATCAGAGAGAACATTTGACCTTTGGTTTTTGGGATTGGCTTATTTTGCCTAGAATAATAGTCTTCAGATCCATTTTTCACAAGATGTCAGAAACATTCTTTTTTTATGGCTGAGAAACATTCCATTATATATGTATGCCACATTTCATTTATCCATTCATCTGCATGAACATACATTATTAATGTTATGATTTGAGAGAGGTTCAATTATACAGGTCCCTTCAGAGAGCATGAAAATGGACATGTGGGTTAACACAGCAAGAATGTAGATCAACTATCTCTTCCTTATCACTGGAAAGTTAACTGCTCCAGATTATGCTTCTGCTAGGGATGGAGAACACCTGTGCCATGTCAGGGACTTCAAACCATGTGCAAGTTATCCAAAAAACTTGAGGCCAGAATTGTTTTGGAATTTTGGGTATCTTGGAATATTTACATATTCTAAGAGATATACAGCATTTGTGGATGGGACATAATTCTAAACACAGAATTCACTTGTTTTATAAATAGCTTATACAGACAGCCTGAAGGTGATTTGTACTAATGTTTAGTGAACTTACATTTTGATTATGACCTGTCACATGAGGTCAGATGTGAAATTTTCATTTATAGTGGCACATTGATCCTCAAAATGTTTTTGATTTGGGGGCATTTCAGGTCTCATATTTTTGGATTTGGGGTGCTCCACCTGTATTTGAATCTGTGTTAATCTTCTAAGGCCAGAATCCTGTATTGTGGAATAGGAGATACAGTTGGAAACATTACTTGTTTTGAGTTTGTGGTTGTCCACTGTCAACCTCCTGAGTCACTTATAGTGTCCACACTGGTGAATTACATGGAAAATTATATGGACAAACAGTCTCACATCCTCTGATTTTTAAGAATGGTAATCATCTTTATGATTCCCTCCAGAATACCATGTTTTGGATTTACTACTTGGATCATTGGAAGGAAGAAGTTTTAGAAAATTCCATTTATGTTTCCACTTTATGAACTTTTATGCTGCAAGCCAAGAAGACAGAACATTTCTGTTCCCATTATACCTACAGAGATTTGACATGTAACTGAGATGTGGGTGTGTAGAACCAAGAGAGCCTCTGGGACGGGGCTCCATTTGTGACCTGCCATTATCCTCAGCCACTCACTAGAACAGTCTGCTATGGAGCTTCAGTCCTTTGGTATCAAATCAGATACTATAGAATCATCTCAAAATGCTTGCCCAATCTTTTCTAGCCAGGGCAGTTGTTCTCCAAGTACATGAGCATAGATCTTTAGGTGAAAGGATTAGCAGGGATGATTGCTGCATAGATTTGACTTGCTGTTGGAGGGAACTCCCTTGAGGTGAACTGGCCTCTCTTTTTGTCCTTGTTTCTGAGACTGAGAACTGCATCAAGCCCAGAGAGTTGGCAAGAGATCATGCCTTTTTATGGTGTGAGTGCCCTGGCCCTTGTAAGATCACCATTCCAAGGATTCCTAGTTCTGTTCCCACTTCTTTCCTACTGTCTGCAATGGCAGTTCTGGAAATCCTGTACATTAGAGTGAACCATTATTTCTCTAGGCTTTGAAAAGCCAATCTAGCAACATGGTAGTACATCTGTCAGGTCCTTGGTGGAGTGTTAACTCCTATGACATGAGAAATGCCTTCTGCACCAGCTTTCCCTTATCCAGCCTGATGCTCCATGACTTGATCCAGCACCCCTGGGATCCAGCCCATATGTCCTCCCTCAGCTCCTGTTATGAGTGTCAGATAGAACCTGCAGATGTATAGACCATTTCTTCCCTTAGCAAGCCAAATGTTGTTGTGTTGACCTTGGATTTTGTTCAGCAGGCAAGGAGGGGAGTTGGAAATACTTATTATCTTGCAAAATAAAAATTTGGTATCATCAGTGTGATATGAGGAGAAAAACCACTTCTGGGGCTCAGAAGATCCAGGTCACTTTTAGGATTCAGTATTTTTGAGTGTGTCAACCAAAATGTCCCTATCCTGCTTCTTTTCACAGTGATCATGTATATTAAGCATGTTCCATAAAGAACAGCTGACCTCCAACCCTCCAAATCTTGAGTATTTGAGTTTTTCCTCAGCAGTGTAAACCACACAGTTTCAACTCTAGACCTTGCAGTCATTTCATTTTCTCTTATGACCCACCTCTAACCTGTCAATAATTCCATTTCTCTTCATTTTTCAAATCTATTCAGAGTCTAGCCACTCTCACCACCCCAATGGCCACCAACATAGTCAGGATCACCTATCACCTCTCAACTGGATTATTGAGATATCCCCTCATCACTTTCCTCTCCTCTGCCTCCTTGTGGCCTATGGCCTGCTCCCAACACAGAAGCCAGTGTCACCCTACTAACATGCAAATCAGTATGTATCACTCTCAAAATGATACAAAGCCTTCCCATATCACTCAGGGTCAAAGCCCCTAATAAGGTATGTATTTCTCAAAACTGTCTGAACCTGTTATTTCTCTCATCTTATGTCATGCAGTTCTCCACCAACTCACTCTGCTTGAGGCCTCTGTGCTGGTCCTAATATGTGTGCGCACAGTATGACCTCAAGAACTCTGTACTGGGTATTCCTTCTGCATAAAATTCTGTGCCTCAGTCTTTCCATATGCTTTCTCCCTTATCTCCTTTAGATCTGGACTAAAATTTAATCATCTTGATGGGGCTCTTCCTGATCCCCATCTGCTGTGGTTTGGATCTGGTTTGGGTCACCCCAAAGTTTTTGTATTAAAGACTTGGTGCTCAGGTGGTGTTCATTGGAGGTGGCAGAACTTTGAAGCAGTGGGCCCTGCAGAAGGTCTTTGTCATGGAGGTGTGCATCCCAGCCAGGAGATGAAGTTTGGCCACAGTGCTGCCACAGTACACATTCCCTTGCAACAGGCCCAAAAACAGTGGTCTAACCAGTCATGGAAAGAAACCTCCAAAACTCCCAGCCAAAATGAACCTTTCCTCTTTTTAAGTGGACCACCTCAGGTATTCAGTTACAGTACCTAATGTTCAGCTGACTAATGTGCTATCTGAAACTCTGACCCATTTTTACCTCACATTCCCTGAGTCTTCTTTATTTTTTTTTTTACAAACCACTTATCTTCAAATTTTATGTTTTCTTCTATATAAAAACTCTAGGAAGAGAAAGTTTTTTAAGCTTTAATCAGTGCTTTACCTTTATTTGGCACTAAATATCCATTTATTGAATGAGTATTTTCTTAAGTATATAAACTGAAAATATAGGAAGGACTGTCAATATAAATTGATTGTGTGAATAATTCTTGAGTTTTGTTTTACCAAGAGGTATGCAAAAGCAGTAAAAACAAAAGTCAGTTACACCAATTAATAGTCACTCTCAAAGATAGAGATTTTATTTGTTTTGTTTTTTTCTTAAGGAATCATGTTATGGGAATTAAATGAACTCAGACATGTTTCCTTAGTTAAAATAATGTACATATTGGGTAATTATGCTAAATGTAGCATGGATATCATTTGAGAACATAGGCAAAATAAACTCTTAACTAAAAAATCACTTCTCTTTAATCATACTGTATTCTTTACACAGTGCATAAAAGATGTCTTTCTATTCCTAGGTCAAAGAAAATGTCCCACACCAGTATCTCAACATAATGGTATGTTATCCTCATTTGTAATTCTAAACCAAATAAATATCATGAGTGGGTTTCATTTATGGCCTCTACAAATATGACTGATCATTTGGAAATCTTTTTATAATTGGCTGTGATCATTCACTGAATTAAGTCATGACTGTTTAAAGAATTATTGAATACTATGATACAGCTAACTTGAAGAACAGTCTTAAATTATAATTAATAAGTCAGAATTTAGGTCCAGACTGACTGGGTTCTAATATAGATTCCTCCAATAATGGCTGTTTGATAATTAATAAAACAATCCCCTAGTTTTCAGAGATAATAACTCCAACCTCAGAGTTATAAGAATTCAGTGAATTGACACATGCAAATAATTGAGAACACTAGTTGGCTAAGTTGGGTTTGCATTGAAGAATTCATAAAATTCAGAATTAGAAATACTTAGAAAATAATTGTAATTGTACCAAATCTGTACAAACTGTTTTTCTTACTAATATTCCCTAAACAATGGAGTCTGAAAACTGTTTATATAGCAGTTTATATTAGGTATTATAAGTAATCTAGAGATGATTTTAAATATACTGAAGAATGTAGATAGTTTATATGTAAATTACATGTAACTTTCTATAAGACTTCAGAATATTGGTATTTGGAAGGGGAGGGTTCCTTGAACCTATCTCCCAGAAATACCAAAGACAACTGTGCTCACTAACTCTTCCCTGAGGATCATCAGCTCCATGGGATCACACACCCACACTTGATGTCTGGTCCTTTGACTTTGACTCTGTAAGTGCTGCTGGCAATCAATGGAGCTTTCAGTTCACATTATCCAATGCTGCAAATTGACCTGTTAATTAATTTTCAGTAGCTTTCTTGTTGAAATAAAACCCACATGCATAAAAATTAACAAACTATATATGTATAGCTTTATGAATTTTTGCAAGATAAACACAACCATGAAATCACCACCAAAAACAAAGACATGGACCTTTCAGCAACCCAGTGGTTCCTTCATGATAACCCTGGTCACACATTACTTAAGTAGCTGGTCTCCTGTCTTTTCCAGAGATTAATTGTGCTGGCATGCTGCTTTTAGAATCATGTATTGTTCTTCTGTTGTCTGGATTCCTTCATTCAACTGTAAGTTTGTGAACTAATTGGTGTTATTCAGTTGGCTTTGCCTTATGCTTAAGAATCAGGTGATCTAATCATTCAAAAAATTCCACCCATTTTCCTGTCAAAGGACTATGTGATAGTTCCCATTTTGGACCACATGTTCACATGATTCAGCCCGGAGCCCCCCTGCACTGGGCGAGACTTCTGGATTCCTGCACCCCACCCCCTTAAAATAGATTTGCACAATGCAGAACTGTCCCTCTGGCCCAGCGTGGCCAGCAGCTGCACCTGCCCAGGCCCAGGGGACCCAGTAAGCAATGGTGCAGGCGGTGGAGGAGGGGCTCCCAGGTGGATCCCCCTGACTGGGAGGTGTGGGGGTTCCCAGATGTATCCCTGCTCATCGGGCATGGTGTAGGGGTGGAGGGGGCTTGCAGATAGACCCCCGCTGGCCCAGCACAGTGCGGGGGTGGGTGGGCAGCTCCTAGGAGTCCTTGTTATTTTACCAGGTCATTTTACCATATAGATTAAACTTTGGTTTATATTACATTAGTATTTCACCTTAGGAAAAACCTTAAATAGCTTTAAATGTTTCACATACAACCAACCAACTTAGTTACATGCAAACTTGTTGAAACTTGCCCTTTACTTACATAGACTTTCTTAACACTTACTTAGACCCTCATTTATTTCATCACACAAGCACTTTCTTACCCGAAACCTTTCCTTTTCCCTTTACTAATATATTTCCATACCCAGGACCTTTATTTTCTCTTTTCCTGTGACCCCTTTTGGTTCACATTCTGAAACAACTCTTATGAAATTTCTAAATTTAAAAAAATTACTCTATTTTAATAAGATTAAATATTTTGTTGTTTATAGTACTCTAATTGAAACACAGTTGAAACTTTAATCCCATGCATGTCAACTCTAATTATTTTGTAAAAACCAAGATATGCAGACAAGTGTCCTGAACAGTATTTGCCATCTTTTTCTTGTTGAAGAAAAGTCCTAGAAAAATTGATGTTAAACATTTATTAAGATCAACATTTATTAATTTGACCACCTAGAGACTTGCGAGTTATTTCAAGACATTTTACTTCTATTAGTTTACCAAATTAAATTGAACCTTTTTAAATCACATGAATTAAAAATATTTGGATCCATTTTTAAATTTTAATTTTAGGAGCACTCAGTTTGATACAGACAAAACATGACATCAGACAGCATGACATACACGTGACACAAAATGAAAGGCCTTGAAACTTTATAGGTCAATCTCCATTGCAATGTAACAGATGTTCAAAAAAACTCTAGTTGAATAAAAAAATAGAACTGATCAAAAAAGTCATGAGCTCAAAAAATATGTAGAATTCAAAAAAAAACAAGAGTCCTGGAAAAATGATAGGGGAAAAATGAAACAGCCGTTTATTACTTTATTAACGCACCATAAAATTTACTTTTGCTCTTTCTTTTTTTTTTTTTTTTTTTGGTTTGAGACCGGTCTCCTACTGAGCCTTCAGGCTTTCTCTATTTACATTTCAATGTAAGCCTTGACTGAGATTTGGATCTGAAAGGGGATAAAATGTTCCAGCAGAAACTTGATGCCTAGGGCATTTAACCCTTAAACTTGGTTAGTAATCAATTCAGGTTTGGATGCAGAAAATTGGGAAACAATTATCTCCCAATATTTGTGGGGACTGGGGCTACTATATGATACTCCTTACTAGGACATGCCAATGATGGTTGGGCTGGTTACTCCCTACCCACCGGTGTACGTGGGACCTCAAGGCAGGAGGACTAGGTGGGTTGAACTGGGGAATGGAAGCAGAAACAGCTGTGTCAAAGTTGGAGGAGGAGGAGGGATTAGGATGGGGAGAAGAAGGAGGCATTTGCAGGAAGAGCAGAGAAGCACAAGAAAGAAGAGACTTGAAGATAAGGAATCCCTTTCCATCTGCCCGCTCGCTTGCGGAAGCTGTGTGCCAATATCTTTGGTAGCCACAATCCACCTTACCATGGAGCAATCTTTCATCCCTGCACAGGCCAATTTGTTATCGGTAGTCATTCCTTTCCAAACTAACATTTTAACATTTACTGGGAAGGCCCTACAGGGAGGGGGGAGGTTAGAGTCTGTGAGTTCTTGCCCAGTATCATAAAATGGCCACCAGGAAGATTTCCCACCATCCGGAAGAAGGAGGGCGAGGGCTTTCATTGGAGTCTGATGTGGCCCCAGAATACAAGATGGCAGCAATGAGTCTCCCCAGGACGGTAGTGGGCCCTCCCTATGTGTATAGTTTGACTGCCCTCATGGTTCCTCAACCTTGGGAGGAGCAGATGGAGATGGATTGGGCTCCTCATTAAAGGTCTCCCAACATTGTTTACTATGTGGTGAGTTTCTGGAAGGAGATGCAGCAGTAGGAGCTGGTGGTACTTTAGGTGGCAGCTCTTGGGGAGAAACTTGTAGCCCCCTTTGGGAGGTCCTGGAGAGAAGCAGGCCTTAAGGGCAGATAATGTAGGGCAGACTCCTAATGGGGGACCCTCCCCTAAACTGATTTCCCTCTTAAAGTTGTCCCAGGCTTTTTCCGCCTGTGTATCAGACCACTCAAGGATGCTACTCTTCAGCATGTAGTCTAAGAGCTGAGAGCGCAGGGTCACCATGTGTGGTGTGTGTTTGCCCCATCTTTTCTTTAGTAGATCCTGTAATAGCAAGATTTTTGTTTTACATAGTAAATCCTCCTCTTCATCTGAACTATCCTCACACCCAGTTTCATTTTCCTTGTCTGTCTCTGATCTTATTGACGCCCTTTCTGATGCTTTAGACCCTTTCCTCTTTTATTTCTTTCCAAACCACTTCCCCTTGTTTTATGGCCTCTCTGCATTTGGTTCGGGCTGTTTTAGTTTCAAGAGTAATTCCATTGGCTCGGAGCAAATCCTTTAAGGGACATTCCATGCACATTCGTGACATTTCAGTGCCATATTTCTCTATTAAACTAACAGAATGCAAAGCACTTTAACTAGCAAAACAAAAGCGAAAACACTTACACTCAATCTCCGCTGCTTATCCTGCGAACTTTAACTCATTGCTTCTCCTGCGAACTTTAACCTGGCCAGACTGTACTTTACTTTCCCTGTATTTACCTGATAAGTTCCTTCTTTGTAACTCGAGTTCCCAGGTTTCGGCAACACTTATGATCACCCACCACCCCGCGGGGACAATCACAACACGTACGGTCTTCTTGATCACAGGAACCAAAAAGGACTTTATTCCACAAGTCTCAGACTTATATTGAGAACATCAGCCTATCAGAGAGTAGACTACCAGGAAAGTCAGCCTATCAAGGAACAGTCTCCAGGCAGATACCAGGATTGCCTCATGTACAACAGCCAACCAGAGATACTTCCTAAAAATTGTATATGAGTGCAGCTATGTCTGGCAAGCTGACAGGTGCCATCTTAGAGATCAGGCCATGGCGCAGCTCTGGGGCCCTCAGATCCTGCCCCTGACATCACATAATAACTTCACAATGCTTGTGACACTCTGGAACTACCTCACTATAGCCACTGACACAGAATATCCTGATTGTGTCTATGACACTTACTTATCCTCACTCTGGTCCCTTTTACATAATATTGCTCCCTTGACCTCTAACAATCACATAATATCTTCACAGTGACCTAAAATACTCACAAAGTATTTGCCCTGCATACTCTCAAAGTCACATACAATCCTCACATGACAACTTTTAAAAAATACCATTTATTTTTAAAGGTTAGCATGTAAATTACAGAAATAATAAAAATACAAGCAAAGAACAAAGTTACTCAATTACAAGAAGCTTACTTGGACATGCCTTTCCAGGTCATAAGTAACATACACATCACATTTTATGTGATTGAGATCATTGTGAGTATCATGCTTTTCCACACATTAATATTCACCAAAGCAAAATCTAATACCTACCTATTTGACCACGTACATTCACATAATAGTCAGAACTCTGACATGAGAAACTCACATAAATACCCTCACTCTGGACTCTGACACTGCATATAATGCTTACACTTGACTTTTGACACTAACATAATATCCTCACTGTGGAACCTGACACTTCACATAATACACTCACTGTGGACAGAAGACACTAATACCCTTAATAGTGACCTCTGACACTCACTAATATCCTTAGCTATGCACTGTGTCCTTTAACATTAACATAGTATTCATACATTAGAATTTATAACTAATATAGTAGTTGTCCTTTGGCTTAATGCCAACATATTATCATCATTTTACATCCAAAATTAATAGTTTCCTCAAGTCCTTTCAAATTTATGTAATATGGAATAGTGGCCTCTTAAACTTATATAAAACTTGTCCTTTGGTCTGGGTTCATGGCTTACTGTTAAAGCACTTGCCTAGCACAAGTGAGGGCACTGAGTTCAATTCTGATGCAATACATAAAAAATAAAATTAATTAAATTAAATTTAAAGAAGAATTCTGTTATTTTTTTAAACCATCCCTTGTTCTTTTCTATACTGATATTATATCATTTTATACCATTAAAACTGCTGTAATCACTACCCTCTGGCTGTTCATACTAAAATGCTTTCCACTCTATAAAATCTAAACCTAACAGAATAGCTGCCTGCTTGGTACCCTTAATATAAATGTGATTAATTTCGTTGTGCCCTGTAAAACTAATAACTACCTTGTCGTCTTCAATGCTAAAGAAATATTCTTACTATTCCACATTAAAATACTATAGTAGATTCCTGGGACCTTAAAGATGATTATAATATCCATAGTGACCATCTAAAACACATATATGAGCTCCCCTGCAGACTTCAATAAAATACAATATTCAGATTATGCTGTTCCATGTCCTTTTTTTCACAGTATATGCATACAGTAGCATGGAAAACTATACAAGAGCTGTTTATGTCCTTTAATATTAATATAATTTGTCTGATATTACAACATCAGAATGGATATCACAGTCATTCAGAGTACTCAAATACTAATATAATATCCAAACAATAGTATTAAATATGAATATAGAAGCTGTGCTGTGGCCTCTAAATCTAATGTGTATTCATAGCCTAGTATCTAAAATGAATATACTAACTCCCTTCTACCTTGAATACTAATATGACATCCATAATATCACCTAAAAAACAATGAAATATATGTCATGTAGCCTTTAATATTACTATTGCCATCTTTTCCATAAACCTGAAACCAATATAATAACTTCTTGTGGATTTTGATATTCATTAATATCCTTGATATAACATCTAATACTAGTAAATAGGTGTTCTGTAGCATTAACATTAGCATATTTATATTGTACAATCCTTATGCTAATAAAATATCTTATTTTGTCATTATATAATTTTTCATGCATATCATTAAAATTAATGTATTAACTACCATGTTTGATTTTAATCCTAAGATGATATGGATACTTGGGTTTCTAAAAATGACCTAAGGTTATTGGTGCTTTTAATACCTAACATGATATCCATACTATGACATATCAAACGTATATTAGCTGCTTATGAATATTGATGTATATTCTACTATAAAAAGTAGACTAATATAATAATGACCCTGATGTTTCAATACATAGACTTTATCCATAGTATAGCATTTAATATTAACACAAGAGATTCTATAGATCTTGGATATTGATAGAAGTGGTGTGTGATACATCCATAACAAATATAATAGCTGTTATGTAATCTATTATGCAAAAAATAATATCATAATAAAAACACCTCAAGTTAATGCAATATCTATCCTAGTTATTAATAGTATGTAATTATCAATATTGCAACCATCCAAAAGTGAGATAAGAGTTGTCCTGTGTCTGTAGTTCTATTATAGAATCCATACTATTATAGAATCCTCATGACGAGGCTGCTCTTGTGAGCTTCACTGATATTGAGCAAGAGGTAAGACAGAGCACTAACAGGAACATGATGCAAGTTCTCAACAGGATCTATTAGAAACAACCATGCCCAGTAATTGAAAGAGTTCAGAAGGCAGCTGATCAAGACACATAAAAAGTATGGTCTTTGTCCCACTTCTCTCAGAAGGCAACTGTCACCAATAATGAAACTGTAATGAAACATCCCTCAGTCATACACAGCATTCCATGCCACCTGGGATTTACCCTTCAGATCTGAGTTGCAGTCATTCACCTGAGACCAACCAGGTGGCACCTAAGTTCCATGATCTCTTTGTCAGGATCACCATACCCTAAGTTCACAGGTGCAGATGTGAGGACATGAGGAAGGACATATGTAACTTGCACTGCCTTGTTGCTCCTTGCTAACACAAGACCAGAGAACAAAGTCTGTGGGCTGTGTTTCCAGGGTGTCTCCATCTCACACTGACATTGATTTATTCTGGGATTCCGTGTTTGCCTAATTTGGATTTCAGTATGGAAGGTGTGGTCATATATATCACTTTAAAATGTATTATTTGTCTATGTTGGCCAAGCTGTCAGAAAAATCATAATTTTAAAAGAATGTATGTTCTTGTGATTTTTCTATTGATAGTTTAGCTACACTACACCTTTGTCTTGGATGCTCTTCTTAGAAAGGGAATAGTACAGCCCTCAGAGCTTGGTGCCACAGTGTTTGAATCTGGTGATGCTGTGCTTCAGAGTGTAAAGTCAGCACTGGGACTACTGGGCACAGAACCATGTTGAGGATATTGGTACAAAGATGTATTACAGGCAAGGGACTAACACTCAGGTAGGCTTTATGATATACTTGTTCATGGCACTTCTTGTTAAACAGTGAATCTATTTCCAGTGAATCAATTCCTTCTGGAACCTAGGATCCATCACCCCTTTCTGTGATTTATTTTTCTTGTGTTTTGGAGAATTAAGCAAAGACCCAGCAAATCAATTTTAGGCATTTTCCAAGAGTGGCTCAATGAAGAGAACTTATAACTAGCTGACCTTGTTAGCTTAAAGACTTTTTACAGTGACTTAGGAAACTGACTGAACTTCTACTCATTTCATGGTCCTATGAGGCATACCAAGGCTCATACAGACTGTTTCTCCTTCCTGAAGAAACTTAGTGGATAGGGAATGTTATCAATAATGCCATAATGTCATAAGATGAATACCTTCCAGGAGCAGGAAGATAAGAAGGGAGAATTTCCTTTACTTTGATTTTTACCAGCTAAAAACAGGGACAATTCTCCTTTTGTCTAATACACTGTTGCCTCAGGGCTTACCAAACTCTAGCACCATTCAGAGGTTGCAGGTCTTCCTTGTGGGGATCCACCCCATTGTTGTTCCCCAGTAAATTTCAGAAACACAGAGCATTCAGCAATGCCCTACACTGGAGCCCTCCTACAGGGGGGATTGTGCACATATGAGTATAGATATTCAAAGTCTTTCCAAGCCAGTGGTCTATCATCAGGACTCTCACATTTGTGGGAAGGTAGTGAGAAGCAATTAGTTCTGTGTGCACCAGCAAGATGGTTTTAAGCCTTTGAGATGGTTTGGAATTTTGGATGTTTCTTAATAGAAGAAAGAGATCAGCTTCTGTGTTCATTCAAAAGTGTGCACAGGGCACCAGTGAACCTGCATTAGATTAATGACTATCCCCTGAAGAGAGTGGTTACCTAGTCCCTTTCCATTTTTCAAAAATGAATTGTCAGTCCTTCTCTATGCTCCAGTAACCTTAACTATTGAATAAATATTTCTTTTTGAGTTTGTTGTTTATTTTTCTATGGGGATTTTCTTTCCAAATTTTAGTTAGAAGAATAGAAAGAAACTGTCTTCACCAACACCATACACAAAGAAGTGACCTGCTGTGACCTTGAAAGAAGCATGCAGATGTCCCTAAAGAAATAGAGAACAAGAATTAAACTCCCATGGTTATGACCATGGTATTGCACAAAATTTTGGCAGTTTCACATCATCATTTCTTCTTAATAAAAATTGCAAACATAAATTTTGTAACCAAATATTTCCATCTATGTGAGGCATTTAGAAATTGGAAACAGAAATGGCTGCTCCTTGTTATTTAATTGGGTCTCAAGAACTTTGCCTGCTGCCACACAAACTTTTCCAAAAAATCTCTGGAACTATAGCAGTGCCACTGCTATGGGACTATGGAGACAAACAAATGAGACCTGATGACTACATCTGGAAGTGAAATATCATGCTCATGATGATTTATTTTCCTTTGAAACCAGATGCTGTATGTGAATTCACTTAGAGGGGGAAGCTACAGGTTTTGGACAATAGAATTCTCTGGTGACAGTGATCCTTGTAGTATACCCACATAATACAATGAGAAGAAACAATTCTAAATTCACAGGAAGAATTGGAAGGTCTATGGCACAGGGATTTGATCTCTGAAAGTCAGTCATGAAAAACTTCCAGTGGGGCAGAGTGGAAACAAGTAAAATGTAGAAGTTAATTTATACTCCTTCACTGTTGACTTACTCATGCTGGAATTGTATGTCATCCCTTGTCCCTCTCCTTCTGTGTTGTGTTTCTGTATGTTAGTGCATTACAGACACATGACTCATAAATAGTGTTCCCAAGGGATACATATATAAATGGCCTTATACACCTGATGACAACTTCAAAAGCATACACTAGAATAATCAAGGGGAATAAATGGAAAAAGTATTCAGGCCATTGTTAGGATAACAACATCTTCAGGACCACCCACATGGCCAGAAAGAAGGAAATGGGCTCTGATCCAAAACTGTTTCTCCAAATCAGTTGAGTTGGCTACACCTGGGAGAGTTTGGGGACCAGATTCCGGGTGTGTTGGCGTAACCATGTCCAGTTTTGTATATTTCAAGGGAAGATGGGAAGAACCCTGCATCTCAGTGGGCCATTAGAAACATCTTGTTTGAGAAGAGCTTTGGGTATAGAGTCTCCAAGGAAGTGACCTCACATCCTTGACAGTAGAACACACAGAACTTGGAACCCTAGTAGCTAGGCACCCACATTCCAGATAAACTCCCATTCTGCTCACTTGTGTTGAGACAGCAAGTCCAGAGTCATGAGTTCTTGTTGTCTACTCATCTTTGGAAGCTTATTTCTCAGTAAGTCCCTAGTTGGGGCCTTTCCCAAGATTGGAAGCACTGTATCAATGTTGGGACCAACAACTCTAGCGATATTTCCCAAAAAGACCAGAGGTGAAAAAGGACAGGCCAATGAAAGTGAGTAGAGTTTGGTCTTCCACTCAGATTCCATTTAGATAGCACAGAACTCAGAAGTTTTTTGTCTGTGTGTGTTTATATTTGTGTCTCATATTTGTGACTCATTGAATTTGATGTTGATCAAGCTGTGATCCTATCCTTTAAAAGATCACCATCTTACATCATTCCCTCCACACCTCAGACATAACTACATATTTGAGTGAGTACAAACTAGTACTTCACAAGCCCTAGTAACTATACTTCTTAGCAAGTCTTCTCTAAACACCTTAGAGAGTCTTTCCACTCACCTCAGAGACCTGCAATACACACCTCAGAGAAAACTTTTGATTCACCACAGAGACCTTTCCTATACACTGCAAATAGCCTTTTTAATCACTTAAGTGACCATGCTCTCATCAATAAGCCCTTCCTACAATACCTCATAAAGTTCCTCCTACACCCTTCAGAGGTCCCTCCCTACTGTCAGAAGAGCTCACCACTAATAAAAATGAGAACCCACTTAACACTCAGAAAATCTTTCCTTCACACCTGAAACTCACTCAGCTACACATCTAAATAATGACTCTCTACTAATACCAAGAGCTTTTCTACACACCTCAAATTCCATTCATATATCCCATAGGGACATTGCCTCCACACTTTATTGAGCAACACTTAAAAAACTCAGAAAGCCTTTCTATATACCACAGAGAGTACTTCCTATAAATTCCAGAATTAACTTCAAACCTCAGAATTGCCATGCTAAAAACAACAACACACCTATTACACAAGCTTGGATACAACTTAGTGCTCACCAAATGCCCTCTCTACTCACTTCTGAGTGTTTGTCCTGACACACCTCAGAGAAGACTCTGAATGCACTGTTGAGTGGCCTTCCTGAACAATGTAGGGATTCCCCCTATTATACTCAAAGATACTTTAATTACATTTCATTGTGTTCTACCTAGTCATATCAGGTAGATTCATTATTCATTTCTGAGGGCCCTAACTACACAACAGAGAGCACTCCTATGCAGACAAAAGCCCTTCTACACCCCTCATAGATTTTCCTGAACACTTAATGGAGGCTTCCCTACACACCTCAAATTCATCTGCACTACAAAATCTAGAGAAACTTACCTTCACACTTCAGTGAAGCACTTCCTATATACATAGGATTCTCCTCTCCACACAGCTCAGAGCCCTACCTACTCATATGAAGTGCCCTTTCTACAGAATTCAGAGGGCCATCCATAACACCCTTAGACACATTTTCTACACATATTATGTGTCAATCACGTATCAATGTTGGGACTAGAGAACCATTTTTTGCACACCACAAACATGCCTCTACACACCTCAGAGTGTCATAATTTCACTACTTAGAGGGCCCTGTTACACACCACACAGAGCCCTCCTTTCAAACTTCAGTTTGTCCTCATTTATCTCAGATATCTCCCCTTTACTCACGAAAGATATCCACAAATACACACCTCAGTTAACTCCTAATGTTTACCAAGAGCACTGACCTTATGCACCTCATTCAACAATCTTCCCTACAAATCTCAGAGAGGCTCCTACACAAACCTTGGAATGTCCTTTAATCAAACATTAAAAACCCTACCTACACATCTGTGGTTACCCTCAAAATTAGCCAAAAAGCCCTCCATATTTACTTCCAAGGCCAAACTACAAACCTAAAATAACCCCTCATGATAATCTTCTGAGCATCCTACCAGAATGCCTTGCAGTTTTTCTCTTCTATCCTCCAATATTTCTCTCACCACAACTGAGTTTATTCTTGCAACCAGAGATCTCACTATTCATTGAAGAAGTCCCCTCCCTACAGTAACTGAGATAGCATTTCTACTATATCAAGAGAGCCTCCTACACCACTCATAGATCCCATGGCCTGCACCTAATATAGACCTTTCTACACAACTCTGAGAGTCCCTCCAAACACAATCACAGTGTTATCCCTCTGAATTTCAAGTAGCTTCTCATTACACAACTCAGTGAACCTACACTGGAAAGCTCATAGTCCAACTACTCCTCTCCATAATTCTTAACTTCAGCCCATAATTCCCCCTTCCAAACTTCATAGGACCCTCCCTTCTAAATCAATTTGTCCTCCTTACAGAGAAGGAACTCATTCTCTCTGTTCATTATGACAATGTTGTTTAATAGCTTCAAAAGGGCTATTGGTTTAGGGCTGCATACTATGTGTACTGGGTGCTGCTACATATTGATCTCCACTTAAAGAAGAGGTTTTGGGAAATCCTATAGGGTTACTATAAACGCATAGGGGGTAAACTGCAAACACCAAAGATCTGTACTGCTAGAGGGGAAGATACATGACAACATGAAAAAACAAGGGAAGAAAATGTTCCAAACAAACCTAGATTCTACATTCAGAGAACCAGTGACGCATGGTAGAAAAGGATTTCAGAATATACATAATTAAAATGATTATAAGAAAGGAAAGGATGGAATAAAAGAGCAAATGCAGGCAATGGAATGATCACTCCAATAAGCAGTTGAAAGAGCAAATGCAGGAAGGAAAAAATCACTTCACCAAGACATAGAGAGTCTCAAAAAAAATGGAAATCCTTGAAATGAAGGAAACAATAAACTAAAGAAAAACTCAATGGGAAAGCCTCACACAACAGACTAGATCACTTGGAATAAAAAACTTCAGATAATGAAGACAGAATATTTATCTTGAAAATAAAGTTAACCAAACAGAGAAGATGGTAAGAAATCATGAAGAAAACCTCCAGAACTCTGGGACATTGTGAAAAAGAAACCAAATTTAAGAATTATTGGGAATGAGAAAGGCACAAAACCATACCAACCAAAGGAATGAACAATCCTATTCAATGACCTGATATTAAAAAATTCCCCAAACCTGATGAATGAAATGGAAAATCAAATGAAAGAGGGTTATGAACACCAAAATGCACAAAATTACAACAGATCCACACCAAGTATATTATAGTAAATATATAGGATTATAGTAAATATATAGGATTTTGAAGGCTACAGAGAAAAGCATCAAATTACATATAGGGTGAAAACCAATATGGATATCAGCAGATTTCTCAGCCCAGACTCTAATAGAAGGGCCTGGAACAACATGTGTCAAGCTTTAAAAGAAAGTGGTTGCAAACAAAAAATCTTATACCAGAAAAGTAACCTTAGATTTGAAAGATGAAAAAAAAATCATTCCATGATAAACAAAAGTTTAAAAACTTACAAATAGAAAGCCCATGCTACAGAACATTCTCAACAAAATATTCTATGTGGAGGAAAAGGAAAACAGCAAGGTAGATCAGCAAAGGGAGAACTACCTTACAAGGAAACACCCAATAAAAGAGATACCAACTCAAATTAAAAACAAACCCAAATAACTGGAATACAAATCATATCTGAATAATTAGTGAACCATAAAATGACTAGGAATGTATTAGCAAATCATCCATCTCAATAGTTTGAAACAAATAAATTTTATAAAAGTAAGAGTAGAGAAAAGAAAATCCTAAGCAAAAGAGTAAAATTAGAAGATATTAAAAATAAACATAACAAAGAATCACCAAAGTCAATGATGGTGCTTTTCAAAAGCAAATGAGCCAGATGTAGTGCAGTAAGCATGTATTCCAACAACTCAGGAGGATTAGGCAGCAGGATCAAGAGTTCAAAGACAGCCTCAGTAACTTAGTGAATCACTTAGTAACTCAGAGAGATCCTGGTAAATTCAATAATTCAATAAGTAAAAATTATATCAATTATATACTATGTTATTGCATATATATGTAATATATAATGATGTCTCATTTGAAGTGAATATATCTGTGAAATTTATTGTAAGATGATTCTGTGATTTACCAAGTACCTGAGTATAATGAAAAGTATCTAGTTGGGACAGATTAATACAAAGTGGGACCCTTTGATATATCCATTCCACTGTTGTACATCAAGTCTACCACTGACCAAAACACCATAATGTCACAACAGACTGATGTAAAAAGTTAAAGCAATCAGTGTAGAACAGATGATAAAATTAATACATGGTGGCACTCAAGACAAAACTCTTAATAAGTCTTTTGCTATTTAGACAGTTTCAAATCATAGAGATTGTATGTAGGAAAGAGGAAAAATGGCATTCTTTCCAAAGAAAATGCTAGGATATGGGGATATTTGTATGGGTAGTAAAAATGCTATTGTATGTTTTACTCATACCACATAACTCATTTTCACATATTAAAAATAAATATAAGAATTATGAAAAGTGAACTATAAAAGAAAATATGAAGCTTCAGAAGTTGACATAAAAAGTGAGATAGGATGCATATAGTGTTACACAACTGAAATATCCAGACTCTAGAGGCTAAGGCAGGAGGATCACAAGTCTATGACCAACACAAGAAACTTATCAAATGTGTCTGAAAATAAAATTTAAAAAAGAGCTGAGGATACAGCTCAGTAATAGAACACCGGTTTCAATCCCCAATATCAAAAAGGGAAAAGAACAACAAAAAGTTATTTATTTTCAGATAATATTTTTAAATTCATAAATTGTAAAATATTAAAATAAAAATTCCATTCATCAAACGATTCCATAAAATGGTACAAGGATAAATGACCCTAATTATCTCATATATAATCAAACACTTATAAAAAGAAAACTACAGACTGCAAAATAAAAGCAGGCAAGAGACCTTGAATATTCACTTTAAATAGGCCATGTATAAGTGTTCCATATTCATGAAAAACAAAATTTTTAGAAACTAGGTAATGTAAAATAAAATCACATCATATACACAAAGTTAAATAGTATTGATGAACATGTGGAAGAAAGACATTCTCATAAAGGGAAGATATAGTTTAAACTGCTATTATCCATGTACAGATTTTTTTTAATCAAACATACATGATACTCCACCACCAGAAACAGAGACTGAAATTACAACACATGGACATATGAAGGCATAACCATATTCCTCCTGAGTTGAAACTCAGGTGCATGGTTAAAGGGATGTATATTTAGTAAAAAATAAATAATTAGTTGTTAAAAATAATGGTTCTAGAAGTTAGACACTTTTTTGTTATATTCAGCTTGACAAATACTAAAAAGCACCATGTATATTTTATAAAGTTGTCACATGAATGTTGTATTTCATATGTAAGAATATTTAAAAATGTGCAGAATGAGAAAATAAAAACACACAAAAATACATCAAAGAACCAATTGCTCAACTTAAGTGTAGATGGTAAAACTATCATAAGAAAGACCATTACTCCAAGTCAACTATAACAATACCTCAATAAAATTAAAAAAGGGAACAATTCAAAAACATCCAAAACTCTCCAGGAAGTTTTTACATATATATAATTAGCCAAGAACTCTCAGAAATATAAAAGCAAATTACCAGATATCATTACCTGATACTAATGTATGTTATACAATTATAATATTGTAGTATATAAAGACTAAGAAATCACAATAGAGAAATTAGATAGGTAATTCATATGTATCTAAATATCATTTTTTGTTAAGTGCAATAAAAAGCCCACATAAATACAATATATCAAGAAAATTATTTAATGTGAATGAATAATACAATCCAACCAAAGATAGATATTAGAACTAGAGAATCAGACCACTGGTTGGGATTGTGTGCAGAATGTGTGCAACACTGGAATATACCACAGCACCACCCACCAGAAAGCAGATATTAAGAGGAATGATATAAAAATATAGCAAAATATGAGCCTCTTGACTCTTGATCCACTCACAGATATGCCAAATCAATATTTACTCCTGTTTTGAATCTGTCTTAAACTTATAAATTAATTAGAGGCATATAAAGAAAAAACATCTACCATCAGATGAGAAGGAAAGGTTAGGTTATACTAGTATATTAGCATTCCTTGGGCAATGACCCTTATGACTGGAACAGGATATTTAAATCCACTGTTCCTCTGAGTAGAGGAAGACAGTTTGGGTCATAAATACAGCACATTTAATTCTAAATTTCTGTAGTTTGAATTTTAATTTAACTGGTGCACAAAGAGAAAGCGAGTAGATACACATGAGTATAAAGATCAGAGAAAATGAGTGGTTTTCTAGGAAAATGTAGAGTCCTGGGTTTTATTTCATGAGACCAGGAAGAGGAGTTAAAACTCAAGGGTCCCAATTTTTCTAAGACATTTGTCAGTATAATCGCAAAAGGCTGTTTCTAACAGCTGAGCTTCTTTCTATTCAGCACCAAAGAGTTAACAAGGGAAATACAGTCCATGACTGGCAACCCAAATGGAAGTGAAAGTACTCCATGAGCCCTCTCCCTCAGCTCACCTCATTAATAACTCCAGGACTAAGCAATTCTTTCTGTAAGGAATTTCTCTGAAATTCAAATTTTTTCCATTCAATGGACTATATCCTAAAACCTCAAGGCTTTGGGAGCAATGACAATTCACATGTGCATATCTCAGTATATCACCAAAGAAGAGACTCTATATTGGCATGCAAACAGTTCCATGAGCTAAAGTTCCCACAAGGAGCTAAGAAAAATGTTAAAAGAACAGATCCCTGTTTATTTCTAAAATAGGATCACATCACTTTCTTTCAAATAGTATAAGACAACCTTGATTCTAACAAACTTGCATCATAAATATAGTGCACCATTCAACTATAAGAGTTTCAGTGACTTGAGTACAGCTGTTAGAATGACTATTATCAAAAAAATAAGAATAAAAAGTACCCCAATTATATGAATATGGAAGAAAGAAACACTTTATACTGCTAGAAGTGAATTAGTAAAACCAATTTTTAAAAAGTCTTGAAAGTTGAAAGTTCTTTAAAAACTAACAGAATAATAATTCTGGATGCATTTCCAAAGTATTTGAAATCAGTTAATTAAATAAATGGTTGCATTCTCATCGTCACTGTAACAGTATTCACAGTAGCCAAGATCAGGAAACAACTGAAGTACATTTTGGATGAAGGGTACCCAGGAGATTCTTCCATCTTTAGGGCACTCAGCTACTTCCCTGAAAACCTATACTGCTTAAATTAAGTCTGCTAGTTAACAAGATAAGGCCCAAGTACTGATATTCACTCAAGAGACATTACCTGTGCCAGCTGTGGGATCCTCATATCAGATAGTTCTGAAACACAGTACCAGGAAAATATCAGAAAGAAAAGGAGAACTTTCTCACATAATTTCCATCAGGGGAACTTTCAACACAAAGATATTTTGACAAGGTATCTGGCCTTGGAGAGACAAAAGGAGAATACAAGCACAAAGCTTTACAAAGGTCAAGTGATTTTTCTCTACTTTTCTATCATGCAAACTTCTTATAAAATCATAACAACAACAAAAATTCTTTGCTTTTGTCTTTTTTTTCTATGGTACTGGGATTTAACACAAGGGCATGGTAAATATGAGCTACATACCCAGTCTGTGTTTTAAAAATTTGAGACAGGTGTTTTTAAGTTGCCTCTGCTCAACCTAAATTTCTGATGTTGATCTTGGACTTACAATCTTAGCCACCTGAGACTCTGGAATTTTACACATTTGTCATTGCACCCAGCCAGAAAACAAATCCTATAGAAAGTTCTATCCAGTTCTTGATAAAAAAAAATAATATCAATTAAAAAATAATGTGCTCATTTGAAATATAATTGATAATATTGAGGATAGGGGAAGTTGTCATTGAACATATAAACAGGGAGCTGAAATTTTAGGATTTTATTGACATATATAGATAAAGTTTTAAGCTGTGAGGCAGGATTCTGGAATTCACATTTTGCTTCCCATACATTTAGAAGATTCAGGAGGATTCAACCAGTTTGGCACGCACCTGTAATCCTAGCACTTTATAAGTCTGGTCACAAGTTTAAGGCCAGATGCAGCATCTGTTTCAAATTAAAAATAAGAAGTTCCATGGGAGTAGCTCAGTGGTAAAGGACCTCTGGGTTCAAAGCACAGTATCATCATCCCACCAAAACAGAAGAATGAGCTCAGGAAGAAGAAAGAACTGAGAAACATACAGACTACAGATCACAACTCTCCTCATACAGAAAAACAATACATGGAGTTGTGATTCTGATGATCTTCTCTTTCCACAATCCACCACACAATCTGGGAATGTGCTGGAATGCTGGCATATATGTGCCCAGAGAGAAGTTCAGATAGTGACTGAAAATATTCTGCAGAACATGACAGCCTACTGCTGACATATGCCTGACTTGAATGGCAAGTGAGGATTCATGATTAAAGATCAACTCCTTATTTTGCAATTTGGCCTTAGACCTAACTGCCAGTCTATGATATTTTTCTTCATATGTTGAAAGCAATAAATCAGCAAGTGAACTTGGAATCAAGATAAATTTTGTTGCCAGGCATGGGGACACACACCTATAATCCCAGCAGCTTGAAGGCTCAGGTAGGTAGATTTCAAGTTCAAAGCCAACCTCAGCAACTTAGCAAGAACCTGTCACTAAATAAAATTTTAAAAGTTCTCAGAATGTGGCTCAGTGGTTAAGTGTCCCTGGGTTAAATTCCCAGTTTAAAAAAATTGTGTCTAATTTAAAAGCCCAAACACCTCCACTACATCACATGACTCATACAACTTTTCTTATTATTTTATAACTTGGTTAGTGGCACTTATTAAATAAAAGCAGGATTTCTAAGTGTGTGTGTGTGTGTGTGTGTGTGTGTGTGTGTGTAATTTTAATATATTTTGCTTGCTTTCTTGTGTCTGGCTTGGAGTGGACCATGGCCAGCATTTGGAGGGAGAAAACCTACCTCTGGTAGCTTTCTGCTTAAAGCTCCCTGCTTTCATTCAGGGCAGTGTCTCTCCAGATTTTTGAAACTGAGAAAAAATAGAGATAATGAATTGTATTACTCACCAGAAAGAAAAGCAGGAAAGAGAATTGCATGAACCTTTGTGCATATATAGAATAAGCACATATATTCCATGTAAACAAAACCTTTTTTTATACCTGATTGTTGATGGGGCTTTCTTTCTAGGACCTGGAGTAATCTGAACCCTCCTGTACAAATCAGCAAAAAAAAAAAAAAAAAAAAAAAAAACAGGTCTCTTTGTCATTTTCTAAACATAGCTGATAGAGGCATGGAGCAGATAACCCTTTCATTGGGGACATGAAGTAAAAGCAGTGCAAGAAAACACAATTAGTTGTACCACCTTGAACCACCAGTGAATTAGAATTTGGAATTCAGAGAAGGAAGATTCAACATTTTATGTTGGGAATATAAGTGACATTGGTGCCTACAGTGAAAATGTTATTACATACTTTGAAAAGAAAATCAATGTGAGTGGCAGATAATGATTAAACAATTAATTTGTGCAGTGTTTTCAAGGTGGTTTGTCAGTCACGGCCATAGCACATACATGTATTACTAGCCTCCATGAAAAGCATTTTCTATCTGTGTCCTCTAAAATTATTTCCCATAATAGAGACAAGTAAACACAGGTTTCTGGATATTAAATGGCAATTCAGTTGTACAGAACTACCCAGAGACAGAACCATATAAAATATCTTCAAAACTCCTCAAAGGCTGATTTGCTCCTGTTGTAGAGGATATGTCTGAGGAAATATTTTCAACTCCATTTTGAAGAGAGAACCTAGAGAAGTCATTCCAAACAACACAAATTTTTTTTCCTACTTTTAGGTTAAGTAACTCTTTAAAAACTGAGCTGTCAACCTAGATTCCTTATGAGGTAAGTGTGTGGAGATTAAAGGGTGCAAAAAAATGCATCACATGTCCAGAGTCTGATTATGACTAAGAAGAGAAATAAATCTAAAAGACTTATAAATTTTAAAGAAAATATATGGAATTATTTCTAAAAATAAATGTCCATTTTTTGCTATCTCTCCAACATATCATTTAGAAAACAATAGATTATCTTGCATATTTCTTGGAATTCCAAATCTTATCCTATATGATTTTGTATTAAAGCCCAAAATCCAGAAAAGATAATGCATGATTCACTGTCAAAAACATTAAAAAAAAATCTGCAAGGAAGGAGTGGATGTTTTTTGTGAATGTCATTCAACAATTTACTTAACAATGATGTTGAGGAAATATATTCATTTTCCTGCAGCCATAGAGAAGTGAGATTTTTCTTAATTATATATCCTGTTAGAATTTCAAAAGATAAGCCCTATAATTTTCTTTAAAATAAGCTCCAAATACAAAATATACAAGATATCCACAATACAAACTCAGGGGAATAAAAATGTAACTTTTTTTACTAATTAAATGTAAAACCTTTTATTTTCTTCAAATCCAATTCTATCTTCCTTTTTAGATATATTTTCTTCACTTTGAAGCCAGAAACCACAAAAGAAATGCAGAAAAATGCCTTGAATTGCCAATTAATTCAGAGGATATCTATATCTAAATCTTCAAAAATCATAAAAATTCGAAATCTAAAGGAATATTCAAATATTTAGAGAAATTTAAAATTCCATCACAGACAAAATTTATTGATGATGATATAAAACACATGAATATTTATAACCTCAAGGAGTTTATTATTTTTTGTGAGACTTTTGTTATTGAAGATATGTTGCTCACTCTTACAGAGACTTCCTAAAATTGCAGCATATGTGACCATGATAACAGGTAAGAACAAACACCAACCATACAATCCCAGGGGCATGGTTCAAGTGAATGTAAATTTTGGAAGATATAAATAATTATCTTGAAAACATGGTTACTAGGACCCAAATATTTAGTTATAGTATATTCACTTTAAGAAATAGTATAAAACACCATGATTAAGTTTTATATGTGTGCAATGTGCATGTGAGATTTCACATATATACATGCTTAGAAAGAAAATATGTAAAACTTATGAGAAAATAAATATTATCAGAAGAACATGAAACACTCACTTACATATCCCATTTGTAGATGATAAAACTCATCATTACAAGGAAGATAATTTTCCCCCAAATTTACCGATAATATACCCAGTAAATTTGCTATGTGCCTATATGAATATATCACAGTAAATTCTACTTTTATGTGTATCTATAAACCAGTGATGTATAAAACCATAAATAAATTGAAGAGAGAAGGTAGGAGGAGAGGGAAAGAGAAACTACTGGGTAATGAAGTGGAGCAAACTATATTCCATGCTTATATGATTATGTGAACATGAACCCAAATATTACATATAACTATAGTGCAATAATAAAAAATTCAAAATGCTTTACTTTTAATTAAATAAGAAACTATAAACTTCTAAAATTCATCCACAAAGCTATATATAATTTTAGCCAGGAAATTTTTCAATTATAAGAGCAAAAGGAGTACTTCTCATTACCTGATATTCAGGTACATTGTGAAACTACACTACTACAATAATCAACAGGAATCATAATATAAACTAAATCCACATATGAATCCATATGTATGTAAAAATCATATACTTAATTGCAATAGAAAAGTCTAGACAAATCAAACCATATCAAGACAATCTCAGCAAATAAGCTAGACCCTGTCTCAAAATAAAAAGTAAAAATTACTAAAACTATATCTCAGTAGTAAAGTATCCTGAGGATCAACATCCAGCAACACACACATACAAAAAAAAAAAAAAGAAAAAGGAAAAGTAAAAAGAAAGGAAAAAAGAAAATTCGCTGGCTCAGGAGGAAACGTGGTCCTTACAGACCACAGTTGCTCTCCTGCAGGAAACTGGCATGTGGAGATTTATTACAATAATGGGCCCCCCATCCATCACCAACATCTGAGAAAAAGATGGGCCACAGACATACACCTGTGTGATGGTATTTGAGAATGTCCTGCAAGGATAAGGAAGGCAGTGAGGGGTCTCTGCAACTGACATGTTCCCCACCTAGATGGCCAGTAAGACAGAGGGTGCACTGCCCCCAAAGGAGGGCTCAGGCCTGCAGACTCCAGAGACTGTGGAGAGTCCCGGTTTGCCAGGTCTGGTTACTGCCACAGCCAGTACCGCCGTTCCAACATCCTTTCTCCCCAGGCTCATCATGCTGCTGCCCACTCACCTATTCCAGGTGTTCAGGAGCCAGTCCTTCTCCATAGGGACCTCCAGCCCCTGCACAGCAGAGCAACCTGGGGATCCTAAGAAGGAAAGTGAAGCCTAGAGCTGAATGGCTGATATGGAGGTCTCAGGAGATGTGGAGAAGGCAGTGGAAGCCCACCCCCAGTTCCCTATCAGCCCGAGGATTGGACAGTTCTAACTGCTCCTGATTGGACAGGCCTTCTGACCATGCCTCTGGGGTATGAGACCAGGGAGCCTTCTCTGTGAGTGACAGTGACTAATAGCCAATGCACATGAATAAGAACAGAATGATAGGTCCTTGGTTGTAGTTTTTTTTTTTCTTTTGAGGTCTGGGAATTGCACCCCACAGCCTCAGTCTGCTGCTCTTTTAAGACAATATTTTCTTCCAGAAGTTGGATCTAGTCCAATCAGCAGAACATTTGCATTAACCTGGTGCACTTTGCCATTTCAGTTTATGGCTTATATACACAGTATATTATTTATTAATAAAAATAATTTCATGACTAATAATATAAAATGTTATTTAACTATTCTGCTCTCTGTTCTTCTTAGAAGACAGACTAAACTTTAAATGAAACAACCCCTTATGGCAACAATATACAATGAAAACAACACCTAAAGTGCAAGGGTAATTTAAATATTTCTAATACTCATATGATAGCATAAAAAGAAAGGTTGGAATTGATATAAATAGCATAATGAAGCCTTTTGAGAATATTACCTTCATGTGATTTATAAAATACTAGCATGAAGAACATGTGGTTTTGGAACTACACCCTCAAGTTTGACTCTTTCCAGCAAACTTTTTTTACCAGAGCCACATGCAAGTTTTGAGGGATATGGGTCCCCTGATGTCAGGGACTTAAATGGCCTGGTCTATCACTTTAAATGCTAGCATTGAGGGATAGAGTTCCCGAATAATATTGCTCCTCAGGCCCAAAATTATAAGAAAAAAAAAAAAACCCTGAGTGGGAGCAGGAATTTCCAACAGGAAGTGTCCAAGAGTAAATCATTCTTTCTCACTTCATTCTGACCACAGGTTTTTCACATTGCAGACATCATACAGCAGAAAAATGAAGATGCCTAGGGGTTAGGGACACTTAGCCTGCAATCTTCCACAGTCCTTATTCTGTTTTTTAAATACATAAAATGCAAATTTATTTGGCAATTTGAGGTTAGACCTATTGGCCAAGATGTAATATATGTTTCTCCTGTAAATGTATTCCCACAATTAATAAGTAGGTGCACTGGGACTCAGGATAAGCTGTATCTGATTCCAAAACCAAAATAGATACACCAATAACAAAACTCTTGCAATATTTTTTTATTCTCATTGGACTTTAAAAGTGAAAATAATTCAAAACAGGATATGTGTATGTATATAAAATCTACTCCTGTGTATTACATAGCACAACACAAAGAGAACATTCTCATATAAATGTATCATCTTGGGGTCCCCATTCCAGAGTCCAGGGAATCCTAATTCAGTTTACCTCAAGGGCAAACACCAGCTAAAATTTATCTCAACATATCTTTACATATCAAAATATATGTTGATGTTAAATATGTGGGAAGTTAAATCAAGGTTTATTAAATATAAACAGGCTGATCTAGAGGAATGTAAAGGGCCACCAAGTCCTGTTTTCAATACAAAGTGGGACATACACTGTAGAATAATGCACCAGATTTTATTTTTTTTATTGTGGGCATAGAGCAAATGGAGGCCAAGGAAGAACATACAATTATTGGAAGTACCATAAAATATCAAAGAAATTGTATCTGGATTTCAAACAAGAGTTGGCATATTGTGTCTGGGCATGTGGATGATATGAGGACCCTGATGAAAATGTTATAAGATTTGAATAAAATAAGTGGTGATATGTCAGAAAATGGTTAAGCCCTAAATACACAGTAACTTCAAGGTGTTTTGACAGTTCGGAGCAACTTATATCAATTCTTCCATGAAACCTTGATCCAAATGAGTTCTCTAAGAACATCCAATTGTAGAGTTAAGAAAACATAGGCTACTATGTATCAAATGGTTTCTCAGCATCATTTATCAGACTAACAACTGCCCAGGACAGAACTGTATGAAATTTCTTCTAAGATTCTCAAAGTCTGGTTTACTCCTGATATAGGAGATACTTATCTAGAGAAATAATGTTTCCTCTCCATTTTAAAGAGAGAGCCTAGCAAAAACATCCAAGAGGTCCATTTGAATTGAGACATTATTGTTTGCCTTTATTTCATGTTATGGAAAGTCTTCAGTAACAGGTCAACACAGGTTCTACATTAGGGCAAATATTTCAAGACTACTTGGTGCAAGAAAGCAGAAGTTTGGGACCAAAATCTGAGTAGGACTGAGGGAAGAAAATAATCTATATGACTCATAAATCAACTGAGAAATAACTCAGTTTTTATTCAGGAAATTTTAGAAAATGGAACAAAGTGATCTTATTACCTCATTGTCAAGAGAATAACCAAGAAAAATAACTTTTTAAATGTCAAAATCAAGAGAATCCTGGCTGAGAGAAGCTTCTACAATCAGAGATTTCTTGTGACAATTAAATTTCAGCAGCCCCTCTGTGATGCAACCTGCCTGTATCTATTAAATGTTGCATGTTCACACCGCTTCATTCAGTATTTCCTTTCCTGGGAGTCTGTTTTCAGTAGTCCACTAGTATATATTATCAGCTCAATTATATCCTCACTCCAAATCTCACATATTGATGTTCCAAATTGCTGGTGCCTCAGACTGACTTCATTTAAATATATTGTCCTTGTAATTTTAATTTTAATTTCATTTGGTGCTGGATATTGAACCCAGGGCCTTGTGCATGTGAGGCAAATACTCTACCATTGATTATCCTTTTAATATGCATGTAGGATTGTGCTCAGCTTTACTCTCCTGCCAGGTGTTTGAGAAAAGTTGGTCAAAACTGACATTTGTCCTATCTATTCTTAAATGTCAGCTGAGATTCCTCAGAGATCACTCTTGGGACAAGGTGCCAATCATCCTGGCTTCTTTAGTTTTCCTGGTCAAGACGTGCCAACTTTCAGGATGGTTCCAGGCCTTGCCAAACATTTGTGATTTCTCCTGGATGCATCAGGGTTATTTCCATTGCCTTTAACCTGTCTCTTAGTAAATGTGTACTGGTTCGCTTCTTATTCTCTAGGGTTCTCTCAATCTCCCTTATCAGCAGATCAGGTGACTCACCAGATGTGCAAGGCCCAGAGAGGTGTCCTGTCATTCTTTGAATCCAGGATGACTTTAGATTGAAAAGCCAAAATACTGGCTGCTTTTCCGTGACCCTTTCACTTTTTTGCATTGTTCACCATGTTTTTGAGTTTAAAAACCAGGCAAGACATTTTCACCTGTTTAAAGAGAGAGTAAAATGTTATAACTACAGTATATATAATTGTACAGATACCTCTTTAGTTGGGGTTAGTATTACTACTGGAAGTAAGCATTTTATACTCTATAGATCACATGTAAAATACAAAATAAAATTAACAGAGAAAAGAAAACTTCAGTTTTTTGATGGCTATGAACAAAGAAAAATGACTTTTATATTCTTGAACCTTTAGGTGTATATTTTATTCCCTGTTTGAGATAAAAATGCTCTTTACCAAAAAAAATCAATGTTTTGAACCAACTTTAAATAAGCTGATGTCTAGATTATTTTGGAAACATTCTAACATGGAGTAAGTGGGAGGTAGAGTCTTATCTCTGGTAAGGTGGACCTCTTCACAACTAACACAATACATTACATCTGAAAAATAATCAAAGACAGACTTAGACAGTTTTTAACTTTATTTTTGCATAAAAAGTGGCAGAATCCTTCCATGTTTTACTGTCACCTTTAAACAGATTAGGATCTCTTAATATCTTACTAAAATGCATTTAAATTCCAATTCCAGTGTGAAGAGTCATACAAAATTGAGCACATACTATTAACAACAGGCTACTTTAGCTATAAAACATCAAATGCACCAATAAATATCAATCAAATTTGTTATTTCCATACAAAGGTGAGTCTTTTGCTACACCTAATGTACTTTGGAAAATACCAACATGCAAAGTGATCTCTGAAGAGAAGACTTTTTACATTGACTAAGTTTAACTATTAAGTTAGAATTTAGAATACAGAGTGTATGATGACACTAATAACAGGTATGCATGGGTTAACAAAAATCAAAAGATAGCCTTAATTCTCTTGTACATTTAGAAAACAATGTTAATGATCAAAAATTGACTTCATCAAAACAAGCAGATATAAGACAGGTCTTCATATGAGAATATGACCTTTCTATGTCAGATACAATGTATCAAAGAGCACTTATTGGTATCTTGCCAGTAAGCTTATATAAACTTTCATTTTATAAATTTTTACAGAAAACTTAGGCAAGGCTTAGAGAGATAGAGTTCTCAGTTGCATATATATACCATGTCACATATATTAGTGTTTCAATTGTTATAAACTAAGTAACAGTTTTTGTTTAAAACAGTTATTGATTCTGTAAGTCTCTCCAGGCATTTAATTGGATCAGAAACTATTATAGCAAAAATTGCTTTGCCCCAGTAATTAATATTTCCTGGCAAAATGGGTCCCCTATTAGATATTAAAAGGGGAAAATATTTCTGTCCCCAGTTCAGAAATGAGAGCTCTAGAATGTAGTGCCACATTCTTTGTGGACAACAACCTCTACCCTCCATGAGAAATGGTGCTAGAAGGCAAGCAGAGGCCGTGTTCTCTTTGGCCATTTTTTTACAGCCTAGGCAGTGTTCTGAAACACCACCTAGGCAGCCTAGGTGGTGTTCTGAAACACACCAACTTCGGTTTAGTGTGCTTGACTTCAATGAGATGATCTGCATCTTCCTGGGGCCAAACTGAGATTTGACATCTCAACTTAATTCTTGATGATTCAGAACCCTTTTATGCAACTGCACAAATGCCTTTACATAAAAAATCTCTTTCATATACTTTAACCTGGCAGACCAACTTCAATGTCAATAGCATATAATAATCCAGAAAAACCACTTAAAGTACATATTGTTTAACAGTAAACAATCTTTCTCTTAGACTGGCTTATTCCTATAGGATCAAATTCCAGATTTTGTTACAGTAAACTATCTTTCTCTGTACACCCTTGTACCTATATGTACAGAAAGAGAGAATCACCAGAACTAGGGCTAACATATGGGAACCTTTTAAACAGAGAAACTGGCATGTACAAATTTCTTTTATCTATTTAACTTGGAGAGATCAACTCCAACTGCAAGATTGTATGACAATCCAGGAAGCTTTTTAAAAGTCAGATTATTACAGTAAAAAACATTGTCATAGACTTAAAGGTGGCCCTATCTTCAACTCACTTTAGCTCCATGAGACCAATTCCAACTACAATATTGTATAAAAAAAGAAACAGAGAGAAACAACTAGAGAGAAATCCCAAATCCATAAACAGATGGAAACTTTTAAATAGACCAGGAAGTTCTTTCCCAAGAGACTAAACCATAGAACCAGTGAAGTACAAGCCATATCTCAAAAGGGTCATTAGTATACAAATAAACAGAAACCAGAAGGAATTCCAAACTAAGGCCAACAGATGGGAACCTAGAACAGATAAGAAGGAAGTACATATCTCTAGGTTTTAAATCTCACTGAATCATGACACCCACACAACTGGAGTCACAGATGTCCCAAGAAGAAGCAATCAGATGTTCCCACAAAGAAGAATTAGGTATATGAAATCAAGGGTCTCGGTGTGCACACCAAATGGCCAAGGGCAAGAACAAATGGCAAAGGGTGTCACAATTTCTTTATTCAGTTTCCTTTTCTCAAAATAAAGCAGCTCATAGAGCAACTTCTGCAGTTCAGGGAAATAAGGTAGGAAGTCCCCAAAGCTAAAAATGCTTCAACAGCTCTTGTGACAGTCCTTAAGTCTCACCCTCTAGTCACAGAACAGCTCCTCTGGTTCAGTCTGAGGCAAACTCACACCATCACCAATTTGTTCAGCAGTCAGCTCTCAAGAAACTCACCAGTAATCTTGTATTCTCATCATGGATGTGGGAGTCAATTGAAGGTCAAGCTGATCAAGAAAGCTGGAACAAGGGCTGCTCTCAGGTCCCATCTAGGGTGTCAAATTATTGCCAAAAGCACAGTCCTTATTTCAGATGCCAATCTAATATTGACACAGTTTTGAGCAAAAGAAAAATTGATTTAGTGCTTTGCTAGCAAGGGAGAAACAGTTGACTTCTGTCCTAAATCCTGTGATTCTCCCTATCAGCAGGAACAGGAGACTCTTACAGGGGTGATTCGAGAAATGAGTATAGGGAGGAGAGTTTAGGAAGGCAAAGATCAAGGAAGAGAAAATCAGAGAGGAGAAGGTTAGAAAAAGAAGATCAGGGAGAAGATCTTAGGGAAAAGAAGATCAGGGGAAATGAAGAGGTGGTGAAAAGATAAAAGTATCTAAGTTTCAAAGCTACAAAGGATATAGTAAAGTATTATATGATGTGTTGCAAGTGAGTAGTCAATTATTTTTTGTTAATCCTAAATGATTTCTCTATGGATATTGACAGAGGAAACAGTATCTTCTTTCTAAAACTTTATGTTCATTAACTGACTGTTTTTTAATTAAAAGTTCAATTTTTAAATATTGTACCTTTTTAACTTATGGTAAGTAAAGCCCATCTGTTTTAAATCCTTTTTCCAATTTAGTATGGAAAAGACTGACAATAAAAAAAAAAAATACTCAGGAAATACTGTCACCATTCAGCATAAAATGGAGGAATATACTATTTTACCCAATTAGAAAAACACAATTAAATCCTCTGTATTGTACTTACTAATACTCACCTAGTTCATTAAACAAATATGCGGCAGCTGGTCAATTATTTATCACAATTTAGTTGATTTCTGTGAGCTCATCCTAATGACTGATAGCAGTTCCTAAAGAGTCTGAAGAAGAACTGATATAATGAAGAACCAAAGGCTGCCACTTGCCTTTATGACTGAGAACAAATGGTCTTAGCACTGAATGAACTACTGGTCTCAGATTATTTCAACAAATTAAATGATCCAGTACATTACCCAGTCTTTTGTTCAACTGTGAGACATAAAAAGACATGTTGGTATTTCAGGATTGTCTCTGTTGGTTGTTGCTTATTTTATGAATTATTATTCCATTAAGATGATTGTGAATATGATTAAACATTTCTTATGAGATCAGACATGTAGAAAACATTCTGAAAAATTGTGTCAGAAATTTGCAAGATAGCAGCAATTAAGTATTATTTCATCAATATTCTATTTTAAGTGTTTTGGGTTTTCAAAAGTAATATAATAAGTAATAATAACAAATAATAGATATAAATCATATTTTGAAATATCTAATAAGCATAAAATTCTTAAAAATCTTTAGGAACTGATTACATAAAATAATGTTTTTCATCAATGCATTATAGTTTGTGACTTATGAAAAATTCAAGTGGCCTAAAAGTCATTTCACAAGCAGTATGTGGAAAAACATGGTGTAAATTTATCTGAGATGGGAAGATCTAAATTAAAAGTTATCTATAGAAGTAGATTGTGGACTATTTTCCCCAATGTATCTAAAAATCACAATTTTCTAGTAGAAAAGAATGTATATAAAAGAATTTTAGCAAACCATATTAACAAAACAGAAACCCATTTGGATGTTTGCAATATTCAGAGCAATGATATTTTTAGATAAAGAGAAAAATGGTTTCCTATTTGAAGATTCCATAATTGTTAGGGAACAAAACAAGAAAGATGAAGAAAAATGTATTCCTAACAACTGAATGTGTTTTGAGCAAATAGACTTTATGGTCCTATAGTGTTCAGTAATTTGAATATCATAACAGGTCTTGTCCGCTTAATCCATCAGTGTAGATTTTTGGCTATGGACCTGTAG
>NW_025920106.1:1625736-1674662 GCF_902686445.1 Sciurus carolinensis | reverse complement strand
TGAGTCTAGAGATTTTGACTTCTAAAGTGAGAAGGCTTCCACCAGGAGACACTGTAAGAGTCCTCTTAAACTTAAGCTCTGAGTATCTTTCACTTGGGCTCTTCATGCTGAGATATCTTCCCCGAGGAAGTCACTGACACTGATCACTGGAAGCAGTAAGGCTGTTACTAGATTCTGGGGACAGGAAGGATATATTTGGCACCCAAGTGGCACACTAAGGTGTCTTCTAGATGTTCCTGGCCAAAATTTGACAGCAAATCAATAGGTCATCACCCAGCATGTCCTGAAAGCCATGGTGGTCAGGGGCTCAGATGTTTCAGTGATGAAGATGTAATCATGCCACCAGGTAAACCAGAGTACTGGGCAGGGATGGAGAGTTTTCCTTGGTTTCTCTCTTCAAGCCTTCATCTATCTCAGTAAATCTTCAATTTGATCTTTTCAGGTTATCTCACATTTTTTAGAAGTTCTGCTTATGGACTCCTAACACATTTTCTTCATGGTCAACTTTATTTTCAAGATTATGTATTTTGCCTTCATTATCTAAAATTCTGGCTTCTAAATGGTCTAGTCTGCTGGTCATGCTTTGTGCTGGATGCTTAATTTAGTTCACTAATACCTTCTTTCAAGTATTTCTGCTTGATTTTTGTTTAGAATCTATCTCTTTATTGAAGTGATCTTTCATTTCCTGTATTTTTCTCTAATATTGCTCCTTCAACATTGTTTTTCTCATGGATTAATTTATATACATTCTAAACTCCTTGTTTATCATTTTTTCTCCTATGGTAGTAATGGATTCTGTTATTAAAGTGTCTTGATTTGTTTGGGGTGATTTGTTCCCTTGCTTCATCATGTTGTTTTTGTGTCTACTCATGTAAAAGTATGGATGTGAAACAGTTACTTTTCTACTCTGTAGACTATAGTGTCCCTGAAGGTTTCCAGTACTTATCATTTAAGGGTAACAGCAACCAATGCAAACTATATACAGCATTAAACCCAGTAATTCCTGCTGTGACAACTACAATGTTGTCACAATAAATAGAAATGATACAATGAGTTCTTGTGAACAATAAAAACACCAACTTTGCAAAATGACTCATAATTTTGAAGTTGAGCAGGGAGAGAACAGAAGTGATGTAGGTAGTGATGATTTTGAGGGAGGGGGAGAGAAGATAAAAGCAAAAGGTTAAAGTAAGACTGAGAAAACCATAGAGCTTGGCTATTGGGAAAAGAAAGAAAGAGGTTCAAGAGTAACAGATGAGAGAAAACATACATAAAGTTTTAAAAATTAAAAATAAGTATAAAATGAAAGAATAACATTAAAACTGACATATATTAATCAAACTTCCTAGTCTCCAAAAAACTGATCCATGAAAAATGAGTAGTTTCAATGAGCTGGAAATGAGAAAAGAAAAATCCAAATATGAATATGTATAAATATCCATGAACAATTACATTTACAATTAAGCAGAGAAAAGACATAGGGGAAAAAAAGACCTTGATGAAAACTTAAAGAATTGCTTCCATTGGAGTTAAAAATATTCTCATTTTTCTACTCAGTAGTTAGGTGGGGTTGTCTGATTGTGATGCTTGCTGTACCCTCTGAGTGGAGTTGCAATTGTGAGTCACAATTCTGTAGGTGGAACTGCTGGGTGTAGGGTTTGGGCATAGGTAGGGTCTAGGCTCTTTCATTGGATGCCAGTTGGCCTGGGGATTCTCAATAAGTGCATCTCCAGAGCTCAGTAATTGCCAGTCCATTCTGGAAGTCTGCCACCCAGGATTTCCCCTGGGGCCTGACTTGTGTGGTGCAGGAGCCAATTCTTAGTCCACTATGCCACCTGTTGAACACATATTTCATGGTGTTAAGTTCAGTATGAAAACAGTCTCTCCTGCACCCACCCTACTTAATTCCTGGTCAGATGTGTGTCTCCCAGTCAGCCTTGAAAGCAGCTAAATTAGATGAGGAGGGGGAGGGCCAGGTGGGATTCCATGAGCAGTTGTTCTCTGTGTAAACCTCACATGTCTAATTTTCTCTTTGCAACTTGGGTACACTCTTTGTCATGCATTTTCTTTTGCCTGGCCGGTATTTGGAGCCAGACTCAGCTTTGCTAGGACTTGGTTCCAAGGTGTCCATCCCTAATGTGTGGCTTCAAACAGTTTCTTCTTCCTCTGTCCTTCATATGCCACAGAAAGAAATGTAGTTGGTTTTCCATTCAAGGCTGCTGTGAAGCGAACTTTCTGTTTAGTCAGGTAGTGGCTTTGAATCTGCAAATCTGTATACAAGCATGTCTCTCTCCGTCTAAAAGTGTGAGTTTCCTTGATTCCATTATCCCTCCACTGTGCCCAAGAGTGGGGCCACTCTGGCTGGTGTCTCCAGCTGCAACAGCAGCTATGGTGCTGGAGGTTTCTTCCTCATTTTATCTGCTTTGATAGTCCATTATTAAGTTTCAGTAAAGCCCCACAATTTATTTGTTCTCCAACCTCACTGAGAAACTGCCTCTCTTCTTTCTCAGTTTCACACCATGGAGCAGCCAGGAAAGTGACCTCCTCTATCCCACCACCTTGAAACCTCCCAGGCATCCCTAGCTTTTTGAGGACTCTCCACACTGCTCTCCCGAGTGGTATGTCTGCAGTTCACACAAAATGCATAGGTGCTCCTTTCTCCCCACAACCTCACTGGGTTTTACTGATTTCCGTGTTCTTGATCATTACCATTCTGACCAGAGTGAGACTGAATCTTACATAGAATTTCCTTGATTGCTAGAGAGGTTGAACATTTTTCCTATTTTTGTTGTCCAACTGTGTTTCTTCTTTTGAAAAGTTTCTGCACAGTTGCTTGCCCTTCTATTGATCGGGTATCTTTTTGGTGGGTTTTATTTCTTCTCTATTCTGAATATAAGTTCCCCATTGAAGGAATTAATAGGGAATTAATGTAATTAAAAGGAATAAAAGAAATTACCTAGATTTTTCTCTCATTCTGTAGGCTCTCATCTCACCAGTTTTAATAATTTCCTTTGCTGTGCAGAAATCTTTCAGGTTGGTGTCATCTCAAATACTGATTCTTGGTTTAATTTTTTGCATTCTATAGGACTTCATCAGGAAGATGATACCAGCACTTTTAGGTGTGAGTGTTGATACTATATTTTCTTCTAACAGCTAAAATTATCAGATCTAATTTTTAATCTTTGATCCATTTCATTTGAGGGTTGTGCAGAGTGAAAGACCAGGGCCTAATTTTGTTTTTCTACAAACACCTCTCCATTTGTCCCAGCACCATCTATCATAAAGGGTGTCATTTACCTAAGATACATTTTTGGCAACTTTGTCAAATATCATATGACTAGAGGTTTGTGAATGATTTGCTGCTCTGGTTCTGTTGTATTATTTTATATTGGTAATTTCATGTCTCTTGCTTCAATTATCTTGCTTACTGTTGTGTAGCTATTCTGGATTTCTTATTCTTCCAAGTAAATCTAAGAGTTGAGTTTTTCCTAACTCTGTCCAGAAGGAAGTTTGTATTTTAATTGGGATTGTGACTGAATGTGTATATTCTTTTGGTGGTTTGGCCTTCCCGAACACATTTTTTCAGCCTGTTCAAGAATGTATGATGTCTTTCCATCATCTCAGCTCTTAAATTTTCTTTTTCTTTAGTGTTCTGTTATTTATGTTGTAGAGCTCTTTTGCCTCCTTGGATAAATTAATTCCCAAGTATTAATTTTTTGAGGTTATGGTGAATGAGATGTTTTCTTGATTCCTTCCTCAGCTAATTACTGTTGGGTATAGGAAAACTACTGATTTATGGGTATTGATTTTGTGTCCTACTACTTTGCTAAATTCCTTTATAAGCTCTAAAATCCTCTGGTGAAGTTCTTTTATTTTATCTTCTAGATATAGGATCATGTTTTCAGCAACAAAGAGTTTGACTTCTCCTCTTTGTATTCTTTTTCTTTTCTTGCCTGGTCACTCTGGTAAATGTTTTGAGGCCTGCATTAAATATGAAATGGTGAGTGTGCAGCCTTGTCTTGTTTCCTGAATTTAGTGGGCATGCTTTTAGGTTTCTTCATTTAGTTTATTGGCTTTGGGTTTGTCACAAATGGTCCTTTAAAATGTTGTTGGAGATAGTTGGCGGGTGAGTCAGACCACCTGCATTGTGGAGCTAGGTGGCAGGCAGCCAATCCACCCAGCCACCAGGTGAAGGACAGACATCACCACTGAGTGACCCCCACCTGACCTCTGCAACTAGGTTGGCACCATCATGGTTGGTCCAGTGACGGAGCAACCTGGCATGTGAGTCAGGTCACCTGCATCATGGAGGTAGCAGGTGGGCACCTGTCTTGCTGAGCTGGGTGCAGGTTAGCCAACCCACCCAACCACCAGGCCAAAGACAGATGCCATCACTGAACAACCCCGCCTACCACCATGTTCAACAGTCTGTAGCCATTGTGGAGCTAGCCAGAGACTTCTTTATAGCCTGGTGCAGACATTTTGTATTATTACTGAGGTCATGGCCATCATCATTGGAAGGGCAGCTCCCTTCCTGAGGACACCTACAGGAGACTAGAGACCTTTGACAAGACCCAGGAGTCAAGAAGAGGAGGTATTGAGAGACGTCAGGACCAACTCAGAGCCACCAGGTGAGTCTCTCCCACTAGTCAGGCTCCCCCAAAGGGGCAGTAGTCCCAATACTCAGGGATCTTCAAGGAGTAGAGTGGACCAGTGAGACTTCTCTGCTGAAGTGGAGAACCCAGGCAACCAGGAGCATTGCAGAGGAGGGCTACACAGCAAGAAGGTGAAACAGAGTGAGGGTCCGAGGCCCAAGCAGTAGCACTGGATCCCCAGAAAACATAGCAGAGGAGGGCTACTCAGTGAGATAGTCCCTCACAGGGCCAGGCTCCCCAGGTCAGGTGGTAGGTCAGGCTCCCTGAGAACATCACAGAGGAGGGCTTCCAAGTCCAGGTGGTAGCTCTGGACTGAAGGGAACTTTTCAGAGGAGAGCTGGCAAGTGAAACTTCCCCACCAGGTAGGTCTTCCCCACTGGGTGAGGCTTTCCCACCAGGGCACTAGAACAGAGACACAGGCCCAGATCAGACAAGCCTCAGTCTGCAGACTAGTCCCCCTTTACTGACCATCAGTTAACAAGTGGAGGTGCCTCTGTCCACTGACAGGAATATACCCCACCTGAAGGCCACCACCCCTAGAAGGCCAGCTTTCTAGTGGAGCACCACATTATCAAGTTCCTCCAAGACTTCAGGCTACTGAAGGCTAAGAGGTGAGTTATTGGAAATCTACAGAGACAATATTAGTCAATAGAGGAAATCTGCATTATCCCAGAGTTTCACTACTAGAGGGGTAGATACCTGAGCAATATGAGAAAACAAGGGAAGAAAATGTCCCAAACAAACCTAGATGGTATAGCAATGAAATACAATGACAGCATTGAAGAAAGAAAGGGAGTTAAGAATGTACATAATTAAAATGATCAGGGAAGGAAATGAGGAGATGTAAGAGCAAATGCAGGCAGTGAATGATGATAAAAAAGAGCAAATGCAGGCATTAAATGATTTCAAAAATTGACAGCTTAAAGAGCAAATACAGGATGCAGAAGACTATTTCAGTAAAGAGATAAAGATTTTGAAAAAAAAAAAACAAACAGAATTTCTTGAAATGATGAAAAGAGTAAACCAAGTAAAAACTCCATAGAAAGGATAACCAATAGGACAGAACACCTGTAAGTCAGAACCACAGATATCGAAGACAAAACATATAATCCTGAAAACAAAGTTGACCAAAGAGAGAAGATGGTAAGAAATCATGAACAGAATCTAGAAGAATTATGGGATATCATGAAATGCCCAAATTTCAGAATTATTGGGATTGAGGAAGGCACAGAGAAACAAACCAAAGGAATGAAAAATCTCTTCAATGAAATACTATCACAAAACTTCACAAAACTAAAGAAGGAAATGCAAAATTGATTACAAGAAACCGACAGACACCAAATGCACAATATCAAAACAGATCTACACCAAGGCACATTATAATGAAAATTCCAAACATACAAAATAAAGACAGAATTTAAAGGCTGCATGAGAAAAGAATCAAATTACATATAGGGGGAAAACTACAAATATCAGCAGAATTTTTCAATCCAGACCCTAAAATACAGAAGGGCCTGTACCAACATTTTTCAAGCCCTAAAAGAAAATGGATGCCAACCAAGAATCTTAACCCAGCAACACTTACCTTCAGATTTGATGATGAAATAATATCATTCCATGATAACAAAAGTTAAAAGAATTTACAAAAAGAAAGTCAGCATTACAGAACATTCTCAGCAAAATATTCCATGAGGAAGAGCATGAAAAACAAAGATGTAAATCAGGAAAGGGAGGAACTACCCAAACAGAACAGCCAAATAAACAAGAAACCAAGTCATACAAAAAAAAATGGGCCAAAGGCTGAGAATGCAAATAATATCTCAATAATAACCCTAACTGTTAATGTCCTTAACTTGTCAATCAACAGACATAGACTGGCAGATTGGATTAAAAAGAACAATCCAACAATTTGCTGCTTATAAGAGACTCATCTCAGAAAAAAGATACCCACAGACTAATGGTGAAAGGATGTGGGAAAACATACCATGCACATGAACACAGCAAAAAGCTGGAGTATCCATCCACATATCAGATAATGTGGACTTCAATCCAAAGTTAGTCAAAAATGATAAAGAAGGACATTGCATACTGCTTAAGGGAACCATAAATCAGCAAGACATAACCATCATAAATATTTATGCCCCAAATAGTGGCTCATCGATATATTCAAACAAATCCTTCTCAATGACAGAAATCAAATAGACCACAAAACAGGAATACTAGGTGATTTTAACACACCCCTCTCACCACTGGACAGATCCTCCAAACAAAAATTCAACAAAAAAACCATAGATCTCAATAACACAATCAATAATTTAGACTTATGAACATTTATAGAATATGCCATCCAACAATGAATGAATACACTTTCTTCTCAGCAGCACATGGATCCTTCTCTAAAATAGACCATATTTTATGCCACAAAGCTAATGTTTATACAAGAAGATAGAGATACTACCTTGTATTCTATCTGATCATAATGGATTGAAATCAGAAATAAATGACAGAGTAAAAAACAGAAAATACTCCAACCTGGAGATTAAATAATATGCTATTGTATGGTGAATGGATAACAGAAGATATCAGGGAGGAAATTAGAAAATTCTCAGATGTAAATGAGAACAAAGGAACATCATATCAAAATCTCTGTGACACTATGAAAGCAGGACTCAGAGGAAAATTTATTGAGAGAGTGTATTCAATAAAATAAGAAGAAATCAACAAATAAATGACCTAACACTATGGCTCAAAGCCCTAGAAAAAGAAGAGCAGAGCAACACCAAAAGTAGTAGAAGACAGGAAATAGTTGAAATTAGAACTGAAGTAACTGAAATTGAAACAAAAGAAACAATCAAAAAATTGACAAAATAAATAGTTGGTTCTTTGAAAAAATGAACAAAATTGAAAAACTTTAGCCACACTAACAAAGAAGGAGAGAGAAAAAAAACAAATTACTAAAATTCAGAATCAACAAGGAAATATCAAAACAGACATGATTGAAATACAAAACATAATTAGAGGCTATTTTGAAAATCTATACTCTGACAAAATAGAAAATCTTGAAGATATCAACAAGTTTCTGGAGACATATGCATTACCTAAACTAAACCAGGAGGACATACACAATTTAAGTAGACCAATTCAAGTAATGAAATAGAAGAAGCCATCAAATGCCTACCAACAAAGAAAAGACAGGGACCACAAGGATTCTCAGTCAAGTTCTATAAAACCTTTAAAGAAGAGCTTATTCCAATACTTCTCAAAGTATTTCATGAAATAGAAGAGGAGGTAACCCTCCCAAACTATGAGTCCAATGAATCCAATATCATCCTGATCCCTAAACCAGACAGTGACACATGGAGGAAAGAAAATTTCAGACCAGTATCCTTAATGAACATTGATGCAAATATTCTCAACAAAATCTTAGCAAATTGCATACAAATATATATTAAAAAGATAGTGCACTACAATCAAGTGGGTTTTATCTCAGGGATGCAAGGTTGGTTCAATTTGGAAATCAATAAATGTAATTCAACATATCAACAGACTTAAAGTCAAGAATCACATGATTATTTTGATAGGTGCAGAAAAAGCATTTGATAAAATATAGCATCCCTTCAAGCTCAAAACACTAGAAAAAATAGGGATAGTGGGAACATCACTTAACATTGTATAGGCTATCTATGCTAGGCCGATGGCCAATATCATTCTAAATGGTAAAACACTGAAAGCATTCCCACTAACTGGAACAAGGCAGGGATGCCCTCTTTCACAACTTCTATTCAATATTATCCTCAAAACTCTACCCAGAGCAATTGACAGACCAAGGAAATTAAAGGGATATGAATAGGCAAAGAAGAACTCAACTATCCCTATTTGCTGATGACATGATGATATATTTAGAGGAACCAGGATATTTCACCAGAAAATTTTTAGAACTCATAAGTGAATTCAGTAAAGTAGCAGGTTACAAGATCAATGCTCATAAATCCAATGCATTTTTATACATAAGTGATGAATCTTCAGACAGAGAAGTTAGGATAAATACCCCATTCACAACAGCTTCACAAAAAAAAATAAAATACTTGGGAATCAATCTCAAAAAAGAAGTGAAAGACCTCTACAATGAGAACTACAGAACACTAAAGAAAGAAATTAAAGAACACCTTAGAAGATGGAAAGATCTCCCATGTTTTTGGAGAGGCAGAATTAGTAATGTCAAAATCGCCATACTACCAAAAGTGCTATACAGATTCAATGCAATTAAAATCCCAATGACATACCTTGCAGAAATAGAACAAGCAATCATGAAATTCATCTGGAAGAATAAGAAACCCAGAATACCTAAAGCAATCCTTAGCAGGAAGAGTGAAGCAGGCAGTATCACAATACCAGACCTTCAACTATACTACAAAGCGATAGTAACAAAAACGTCATGGTTTGGCATCAAAATAGACAGGTAGATCAATGGTACAGAATAGAGGACACAGAGACAAACCAAAATAAATACAATTTTTTCATACTAGACAAAGGTGCCAAAAGTATGCAATGGAAAAAACATAACCTCTTCAACAAATGGTGCTGGGAAAACTGGAAATCCATACACAACAGAATGAAACTAATCCCCTATATCTCACCCTTCACAAAAATAAACTCACAATGGATCAAGGACCTTGAAATCAGACCAGAGACCCTGCCTCTTATAGAAGAAAAAGTAGGTCCAAATCTTCAACATGTCGGCTTAGAATTAGACTTCCTTAACAGGACCCCCATAGCACGAGAAATAAAAGCAAGGATCAATAACTGGGATAGATTCAAACTAAATAGCTTTCTCTCAGCGAAGGAACCTACAATGTGAAGAGAGAACCTACAGAGTGGGAGAAAATCTTTTCAACTCATACTTCTGTTAGGGCTCTAATTTTCAGAATATATAAAAAACTCAAAAAAGTCTACATGAAGAATACAATAATCCAATCAACAAATGGACTAAGGAAATAGACACTTCACATAAGATCTACAAGAAATCAACAAATATATGAAAAAATGTTCAACATCCTTAATAATAAGAGAAATGCAAATCAAAACTACCCTAAGATTCCATCTCACCCCAATTAGAATGGCGATTACCAAGAATACTAGCAACAATAGGTGTTGGTGAGAGTGTGGGGAAAAAGGTACACTCATACATTGCTGGTGGGGCTACAGTTAGTTCAGACACTCTGAAAAGCCATGTGGAGATTCCTTAGAAAACATGGAATGGGACCACCATTTGACCCAGATATCCCACACTTTGGCCTATACCTAAAGGACTTAAAATCACCATGCTACAGAGATACAGCCACATCAATGTTCATAGCTGCTCAATTCACAATAGCTGTATTGTGGAACCAACCTAGATGCCCCTCAATTGATGAATGGATAAAGAAACTGTGATATATATATATATATATATATATATATATATATATATATATATATATATACACACAATGGGATATTACTCAGCCATAAAAAATAATAAAATTATGGCATTTGAAGGCAAATGGATGAAATTGGAGAATATCATGCTAAGTGAGATAAGCCAATCTCAAAAAAACAAAGAACATATGATCTCACTGATAAGCAGATGATGACCCATACAGGGGATAGGAAGTGGGCAAGAATGGAAGAAGGAGGGACTCTATAGTGGGATTAGAGGGGTGGGAGGGGTGGAAGGGGGGAAGAAAAAAATAACAGAATGAACCAAAAACTATTACCCTGGGTAAATGCATGTTTACACAAATGATATGCCTTTACTTCATTTACAGAGAAATTAGATGTATCCCATTTGTTTACAATAAAAATGAATTTTAAAAAAAGTTGTGGTAACTTTGATCCCTAGCTTCTCCAGTGTATTTCAAATGAATATGTGGTAGATTTTATCCAAGATTTTTCCTGCATTTATTGAGATGATCCCATGACTTTTTCCCATAATTCTGTTTTAGGGATGAAACATATTTATTGATTTGTGTATGTTGAACTAACCTTGGAACCCACTTGTTCTTGGTGCATCATCCTTTTGAATATTGTTCATTAATATTTTAAGGATGTTTGCATCTATATTTATCAGGGCTATTCTCTGTACTTTTCTTTCCTTGATATGTCTTTCTGTGTTTTCATATCAGGGTTATAGGTTACACCAGCTTCTTAAAATATATTTGGGAAAGTTTCCTCCCTTTCAATTTCGTGGAATAATTTGAGAAAGAATGCTGTTAGTTTTTCTGTAAAGATTTGGTAGAATTCAACTGAGAATAAATTAGGTTGTGGGTTTCCTATTGTGGAAGTGCAGTCTGTTCTTTTTCCAAGGCCATGAAGTGAAATATAGGGTCTTTACTTGGAATCTGTCAAATTTTTAAATGTAGGCAAACAGTGCCATAAATTTTCTCTTAGAACTGCTTTTATACAATGGCAGACACATTGATATGCTCAGTCTTTGGTCTCATTAATTTCTAAGAATTTCTTAATTTCAGTTTTTGTTTCTTTTTTGATCAGTTCTTCAGTAAGGAGAGCATTATTCAACCTCCCTGTATTTATGTGGTTTATATGTTTTTCTTTATGATACAATACATGGGATTGCATTATATTTTGATTTGCTAATATTTGATTTTTAGCCAAGAATAGGATCTATTTTGGAAACAGTTCCAGTGTTGATGAGAAGAGGGTAAATTCAGCTCTTTCAGATTGGAATATTAGGTTGGTTATCAGTTAGGTCCACTTTATTATACTGTTGATTAGTCTTAAAGTATGTTTGATATTTTGATGACCTATCTATTCATGACAGGGGTGTGTTGAAATCACCCAGATTTTGGGGGTTTGAATTTAACTCATTTAACATAATATGTAATTATTTTATTATGTAGTATTTCTTTTGTGTAATTATGTGTGTTCACATTTGTGGCATAAATGTTTAATTCTTGTAACTTCTTGTTGGGTTGTTCATTTTACTGGGATAAATTGCCCTTCTTTGTCTCTTCTGATTAATTTTTGCTTGAAATTTATTTCACCAGAATTAAGAGGTAGCTACTCCTGCCTGTTTTCTTTGACCCTATGCCTGGAAGAAAACATATATTTTGACATCCTTTTAACTTCAGTCTGGGATTGTTTTTGCCTATAAGCTGAGTCTCTTATTAGTATCACAGAGTTGTATTCTGGTTTTGACACATTCTACTAATTTGTTACTTGTAAATGAGAAATGAAGACCATTAATATTTATTGTTAGTATGGATATGTGTTTGTTGTTTGCTATCATACTTTTTGTTATATTTTTTCCTGGTTTGATTTTGATTTAGTGGATTCTTCTTCTGTTTAACTTCCTTTGTTTGTGGTCATTGGGAATTGTTTTTTAGTTCCTCTGTGTGTAGTACATCTTTGAGTATCCTTTGTAATGCTGACTTGATGCCCTTGAGTTCTTTTTGTTTATTATCTTTTTTACTGTAAATATATTTCACTTGTATTTAATCTACAGAAATTCTTGCCATTGAATGCTTTTATTTCCCCCTCAAATGTTAAACTGTGTTTGTTGTATATAGTAACCTTGGCTGACAGTTGTTTAATTTTAGCACTTGGAATATCTCATGCCATGACTTCTTGATAATTAGTATCTTAACTGATATATTAGAAGTGATTTTTATTGATTTGTCTATAATTTGTGACCTGATGTTTCTCTGTTCTGGTTTTTAATTTTCTTTCCTTTTTCTAAATGTTAGGCATTTTGATTATGATATTTCTCAGCAAGCTTTTCTTTTTACTATAAGCCCCCTCTTTGGGGTCTGGTAAGTCTTCTTTTGTGGATGTCTAACTCATTTCTCCTCTGGGAAAAGTTTTCTGCAATTACCTCTTTGAAAATGTTCTTTAGGCCTTTAGTTGGTATCTTCATATTCTCTTTTACCTCAGTGATTCTCAGGTTTGGTCTTTTAAAGCTGTACCTGAGTTCTTGCATGTCACAGTCATGTTAAACAATTTGTCCCTATATTACCTTCTGTGTCCTCAAGAACATACAGTCTATCTTCAATACCTGAAGTCCTGTCTTCAAGGACTGAGCTTCTATTTTCTTTGCAATCTAATATGTTAGTGATGCTTTCCATTGAATTTTTAACTTGATTGATCATGCCTTTCATTTCTAAGAGTTCTGTTTGTTTTTTTCAATATTTTTATTTCTTTATTAAAGTGGTTTTTCATCTCCTTTAATTCCTCCCTTATATTTTCTTCTAAAATCATTTTGATAATAAGGTTTATTAAAACACTTTCCCTGGGATTTAGTCCACCTCATCTATGGGATCTTTCATGGGAGATTGTGAATTTGGGGGAATTATGTTTGTCTGTTTTCTCATGTTTTCAGAGGTCTTGGTCTCGTGTACCAATTATGGTAGCTTCCTCTTCTTTTTCCACATGTCCTTTTATGTGTAATTATTTATTTGTTCTGGGACATCTCTGTTTTTAATATGAGTTGATTTCAAGTAATTGGCCTCAAGTTTCCTCTTTTTTTCCTCCTTAGATTATTGTTAATGGTTTGGGCATTTTGTCTGCTCCTTTTTTTGAGTTGAAGTAATATCAGGAAATGTTTAATTCAGCAGCAGATTCTCTCCACTCTCCAGTGAGCAGCTGGCATTTGCTCAAGAAATCATGGCTGTTGGTGAATTCAACCAAGGCCTTCTCTGCCTACATTTGAGTGGTTGTATCTGTTGTTTCATACAGCTGTTTGCACAGATTCTCTAGTTGGTCCAAGTTCTGCACATGATCTGCCATTTTGCTCCATTCATATTCTTCTCCTGCCCCCCTCACCCCCAGCATTCACCTTGGCCAGGGCCACTGCTGCCACTGCTGCCACCACCACCATCACTGCTGCACCTGCATGCTGGGGGTTCATCATGCTCTGCTCCTGGCATAATGCTGGTTGACTGTGCAGGCCCCAGGGGGCCAACAGCAGTTGGAGAATGCACAGCATGGTTGGGACATCATAAAGATGCAGCCAATGTCACCTGCCTGGAGATGCAGGGTGGGAAATGGGCATCATTTTCAATGTCAGGTTTCTCTATAACAAGACTTTCCAAGGTGCAGGTTGTAATTCAGCCTCCTCTGCTCACACTTGTAAATCCATAAATCTGTGCCAAATCCACTCCAGCAGTCACTGGTAGTGGGTTATGGTGACTTTTTCCTGGTTTTAATGCTCAAATTTCTGAGTCTATAAGGCTGTTTGAATGTTCAGTATTTAATTTTGGTGAAATCTCTACTTCATTCACCTAGGCTGAGAAGTTGCACACACACTGTTTTGATCTTATACCGCAGCACACCTTGGAATGCAGCTTCCTCTCCTCTGCTGTCTTCCAAGTCTCAGAAATTAGCATTTTAAAAACATTTTCCTCATGTGTACTATAAAAGTCATATTTCCATTGGAATATTTTAAGCCTAATTAGGTCACACATTTTTAGAAATAGAAATGTTATGCCCATTGCAAACAACACCTTCTCTTTCTCCTCAGGTTTATCCATTAAAAATGAAAATAATTTAGTGTTTTTCATTATGCAAAAATAGTTCATCAATATTGATCAGTATGAAGCTCATTGATATGCAAAATTTCTGAATTATGTTTTGCCTAAATTTATAAATTACACTAAGTAGCAACTACAATGGCATTAGACTAAAAAAAATTCTGAAATGTAGATGTGTATTAGAGTTCTAGAATTGCATTAAGACTGAGAACATATTTCATAGCCTTATTTTTATTTGATCTGAAGAGTTATTCATAGGAGTTGAACACATAATGTATAGATAGTTGTTGTACTAGTAGTGTTGTCAGGTTTATCCTGACAAAATTACACATTCATGAAATTTTATTTCAGTTCATGATTCAATCCCTTTCCTGCCCTCTTTCCCTCTGTCCCTCTTCCCCTCCATTGTTCTCTTTCCTCTGCTCTGATGGACATCCTTTTCCTTGTCTTCTTATTTAGTTTTTATTGGTTCTTTTTACTTATACATAACAGTGAACTTTCATGTGGTGTATTTATGCATGCACATACCATCATTTTTGAAGAGTTCATTCTCCATTTCCTTTTCTTTCTCATCCTTCGAGTTGGCACCTCAATATTCTTTTACACCATGATCTTTCCTATATCTTCTCATAATTGTATCCTTTCCTTCTCCTTTCCTTTATTTTACTCTAGCTTCTTCTTATGAGAGAATACCTTTGACCTTCGAGATTCTCAGTTTGACTTTTTTCACTTAACATTATGTTCTCCATTTCCACCAATTCACTAGAATTTGACATAGTTTAATTCTTCTATATGGTAAGGAGAATGACATTGTGTATATATACAACAAGTTCTTAATCCTTTCATCCACTGATAGGCATCTGGATTGATTTTATAATGCAATTCTTGTGGATTGGACTACTATAAACATTGAAGGAGTTCTATCACTGCAGTAAGCTGATTTTTGTTATTTTACAAAAATAAATAGAAGTGGAATATTGTGTTTCCATCTCGATTTTTCTGATGAATCTTCAAACTGCTTTCTAGAGTGATTGTACTAGTCTACAGTGCTTCCAACAATGCAAGTTTTCTTTCTACTCACAGTCTTGCCAGCATTTATCATTGTATTCTTGATCATTACCTTTCCAACTGGAGTGATATTAAATCTTATTGTAGCATTTCCCTGATTGCTAGAGATGTTGAACATTTTTTGTATGGTTGTTGTCCATTCATGATTCATCTTTTGAAAAATTTCTCCTCAGTATTTTTACCCATTTATTTGTTAGGTTATTTTTGGTGTGTATGAAATTTTCTGAGTTATGTATGCTGGATATTTATCCCCTATCAGGGGAGTAGCTAGAAAAGGCTTTCACCCATTCTCTAGGGATAATATATTTTTGTGTTCAGCCTTCTAACAAATAAGGTAAATATCTTCCATCTAATAATAACAGAAAACACAGGAACAAATTAAGGAAAAGCAAGAGTCTACTAGTCTTATCTTTTCAATTCACAGTCTAATTTCTTTGAACCATTTGGAGAATGAGTGCCTGATACCAATATCTGGGATTCTGACACCATAAATGGAAGAAAATCAAGAGGACTTGGGTAACATGGAAGAAGTTTTCATGTTATTGGAAAGCCTATACCTGCAAATTTAGTTCTTCACATTTAAAGGTTTGCTATGAAAAATCAATGTCAAATAACTGGTAAGCAGTGGCAAAGATGTTCCCATAACATAGGATACATAATGCACACTTTTGTAAAATTTCTCTAGCAGTGAACCAAGGTACCTTTCTGATGAGGCTTGGTATTTCTGGAAAAGTAGATATTCTTTGGAATGTAGATTGATAAATCCAGATATAGAGTTAAAAATTTGAATTGTTAATTAAATAAAAACAATTAAATTCTTTACTAATATGTTTTAGGGTATAGGACTATTGAGGAAAAAGATGCAGTCTGTGTTCTCAAGAAATGACTGGAGTTTATGTGGTGACTCTAGGTAGAGAAGCATCATTGCAAAGAAACAGCACATATTCTTATCCTCAGACAGCATTTTGTAAGAGTTTAGTTCAGTTGTGGAATATTGCAAATTTACTGTTTTTGTTGTTTTCAAGAATGGCCACACACCACTTTTACTTGCCATAAAGTATAAAAAGGAGCTGATGGTGAAGATTTTAATTCAGAGGAAAGAAAATATACATGCTGTCGACCTGAAGGAAGGTACGGTACTTTATTCATTTACAAATCCTTAGTGGTATAGTAATAATCACTCAAGCAAAAATGATTAGATCAATAGGAAGGACAATATTAATACAATTATTTAGAATAGAGTGATATATATATATACAAACAGAAGACACAGTTAGGGTAGAAAAACAGTTTTCCTATTAGATTTGTAAAGTATGGACAATTCCTTTATATTTTGATTCAGTATTAAAATTTTAAATCTTTCTGTTGTATTTTTAACTTCTACTTCTGATATATTGTTCTTTTGAAATGGTGTATTGAGCATAAATATGCATTTAAAATTATTTTGACAGATGTTTGACTGTTCTAAACTGTTTTCCTTTCAGAAATTCATATTACATTATTATTAAGTAATTATTAATTTCTATTACAAGAAGATGTCAAGTTTTAAAATATTTTGATGCTTTTGTTTTTTTTTCTTTTTTTATTGTAAACAAAGGGATACCTGTTGTTTTTCTGTACATGGCGTAAAGGCATACCATTTGTGTAATCATAAATTTACATAGGGTAATGTTGTTTGATTTATTCTGTTATTTTTTTACTTCCCCCCCACCCCTCCCACCCCATCTTTTTCCTCTATACAGTCTTTTCTTCCTCCATTCTTGCCCCCTCCCTAAACCTAACTCTAACCCTAACACTAAAACCTCCCACCCCCCATTATGTGTCATCATCCACTTATTAGCGATATCACTTGTCCTTTGGATTTTTGAGATTGGCTTATCTCACTTAGCATGATATTCTCCAATTTCATCCATTTGCCTGCAAATGCCATAATTTTATCATTCTTTATGGCTGAGTAATATTCCATTGTATATATATACCACAGTTTCTTTATCTATTCATCAATTGAAGGACATCTAGGTTGGTTCCACAATCTAGCTATTGTGAACTGAGCAGCTATGAACATTGATGTGGCTGTATCTCTGTAATATGCTGATTTTAAGTCCTTTGGGTATAGGCCAAGGAGTGGGATAGCTGGGTCAAATGGTGGTTCCATTCCAAGTTTTCTATGGAGTCTCCACACTGCTTTCCAGAGTGGCTGCACTAACTTGGAACCCCACCAGCAATGTATGACTACCTTTCTCCCCACATCCTCGCCAACACCTGTTGTTGCTTGTATTCTTGATAATCGCCATTCTAATTGGGGTGAGATGGAATCTTAGGGTGTTTTGATTTGCATTTCTCTTATTACTAGAGATGTTGAACATTTTTCCATATGTTTGTTGATTGCTTCTAGGTCTTCTTCTGTGAAGTGTCTATACATTTCCTCAGCCCATTTGTCGATTGGATTATTTGCATTCTTGGTGTAGAGTTTTTTGAGTTCTTTATAGATTCTGGAGATTAGTGCTCTATCTGAGGTATGATTGGCAAAGATTTTCTCACACTCTGTAGGCTCTTTCTTTGCATTGCTGATAGTTTCCTTTTTAGTTTGAATTTACCCAGTTATTGATTCTTGCTTTTATTTCTTGTTCTATGGGAGTCCTCTTGAGGAACTCTGGTCCTAAGCCGACATGTTGAAGCTCTGGACCTAGTTTTTCTTCTATAAGCTGCAAGGTCTCTGGTCTGATTCCGAGGTCCTTAATCCATTTTGAGCTTAGTTTTATGCATGGTGAGATATATGGGTTTAGTTTGATTCTGTTGCATATGGATTTCCAATTCTCCCAGCACCATTTGTTGAAGAGGCTATCTTTTCTCCATTGCATATTTTTGGCCCCATTGCTTAGTATGAGAAAATTGTATTTATTTGGGTTTGTGTCCGTGTCCTCTATTCTGTATCATTGATCCACCTTTCTATTTTGGTACCAATACCATGCCGTTTTTGTTATTATTGCTTTGTAGTAGAGTTGAAGATCTGGTATTGTGATACCCCCTGCTTCACTCTTTCTGCCAAGGATTGCTTTAGCTATTCTGGGTTTTTTATTCTTCCAGATGAATTTCATAATTGCTTGCTCAATTTCTGTAAGGTACATCATTGGTATTTTATTTGGAATTGCATTGAATCTGTATAGAACTTTTGGTAGTATGGCCATTTTGACAATATTAATTCTGCCTATCCAAGAACATGGGAGATCTTTCCATCTTCTAAGGTTTTCTTTAATTTCTTTAGTGTTCTGTAGTTCTCATTGTAGAGGTCTTTCACCTCTTTTGTGAGATTGATTCCCAAGTATTTTATTTTCTTCGACGCTATTGTGAATGGGGTAGTTTTCCTAATTTCTCTTTCTGAAGATTCATCACTTATGTATAAAAATGCATTGGATTTATGAGCATTGATCTTGTAACCTGCTACTTTACTGAATTCACTTATGAGTTCTAAAAGTTTTCTGGTGAATTTCCAGGTTCCTCTAAATATATAATCATGTCATCAGCGAACAGGGATAGTTTGAGTTCTTCTTTTCCTATTCGTATCCCTTTAATTTCTTTGGTTTGTCTGATTGCTCTGGCTAGAGTCTCAAGGACGATGTTGAATAGAAGCGGTGAAAGAGGGCATCCCTGCCTTGTTCCAGTTTTTTAGGGGGAATGCTTTCAGTTTTTCACCATTTGGAATAATATTAGCCATGGCCTTAGCATAGATGGCCTTTACAATGTTAAGGAATGTTCCCAGTATCCCTTTTTTTTGTAGTGTTTAGATCATGAAGGGGTGCTGTATTTTATCAAATGCTTTTTCTGCATCTATTGAAATAATCATGTGATTCTTGACTTGAAGTCTATTGACATGGTGAATTACATTTATTGATTTCCTGATGTGATTCAACCTTGCATCCCTGGGATGAAGCCCACTTGATCATGGTGCACTATCTTTTTAATATGTTTTTGTATGCGATTTGCTAAAATTTTGTTGAGAATTTTTGCGTCGATGTTCATTAAGGATATTGGTCTGAAATTTTCTTTCCTCGATGTGTCTTTGTCTGGTTTAGGTATCAGGGTAATATTGGCTTCATAGAATGATTTTGGGAGGGTTCCCTCCTCTTCTATTATTATGGAATACCTTGAGGAGTATTGGAATGAGCTCTTCTTTAAAGGTTTTGTAGAACTCAGCTGAGAACCCATCTGGTCCTGGAGTTTTCTATGTTGGTAGGCTTTTGATGAGTTCTTCTATTTCATTACTTGAAATTGGTCTATTTAAATTGTGTATGTCCTCCTCGTTTCAGTTTAGGCAATTCATATGTCTCTAGAAACCTGTTGATGTCTTTGAAATTTTCTGTTTTGTTGGAGTATAGATTTTCAAAATAGCATCTAATTATGTTTTGTATTTCAATCATGTCTGTTGTGATATTTCCTTGTTCATTCTGAATTTTAGTGATTTCGGGTTTCTCTCATCTTCTCTTTGTTAGTGTGGCTAAAGGTTTATCAATTTTGTTTATTTTTTTGAAGAAACAACTATTTATTTTGTCAATTTTTTGTATTGTTTCTTTTGTTTCCATTTTGTTGATTTCAGCTCTGAGTTTAACTATTTCCTGTCTTCTACTACTTTTGGTGTTGGTCTGTTCTTCTTTTTCTAGGGCTTTGAGCTGTAGTGTTAGGTCGTTTATTTGTTGATTTCTACTTCTTTTGTTCAATGTGCCTCATGAAATAAATCTTCCTCTAAGTACTGCTTTCATAGTGTCCCAGCGATTTTGACATGCTTTGTCTTTGTTCTCATTTACCTCAAAGAATTTTTAAAATTTCTTCCTAATATCTTCTGTTATCCATTCATCATATAATAGCATATTGTTTAATCTCCAGGTGTTGGAGTAATTTCTGTTTTTTACTCTTTCATTTATTTCTAGTTTAAATCCATTATGATCTGATAGAATACAAGGTAGTGTCTCTATCTTCTTGTATTTGCTGACATTAGTTTTGTGGCACAATATATGGTCTATTTTAGAGAAGGATCCATGTGCTGCTGAGAAGAACGTGTATTTGCTCTTGGTTGGATGGTATATTCTATAAATATCTGTTAAGTCTAAATTTTTGATTGTGTTTTTGAGATCTATGGCTTCTTTGTTCAATTTTTGTTTGGAAGATCTGTCCAGTGGTGAGAGAGGCATGTTAAAATCACCTAGTATTATTGTGTTATGGTCTATTTGGTTTCTAAAATTGAGAAGGATTTGTTTGACATACATGGATGAGCCACTGTTTGGGGCATAGATGTTTATGATTGTTATATCTTGCTGATTTATGCTTCCCTTAAGCAGTATGAAATGTCCTTCTTTATCCCTTCTGATTAACTTTGGCTCAAAATCCACATTATTTGAAATGAGGATGGATACTCCAGCTTTTTTGCTGAGTCCTTGTGCATGGTGCCTTTTTCCCCATCCTTTCACCTTTAGTCTTTGTGTATCTCTTTCTATGAGGTGAGTTTCTTGCAGGCAAAATATTGTTGGATCTTTCTTTTTAATCCAATCTGCCTGTCTATGTCTTTTGATTGATGAATTCAGGCCATTAATATTCAGGGTTATTATTGAGATATGATTTGTATTCCTGGTCATTTTGTTCATTTTTTAAATTTCTTTTATTTATTTATTTTTTTGACACAACTTGGTCCCTCCATTATTTGATAGTTCCTTTAGGATAATTCCTCCCTTTGCTGATTTGCTTCTTTGCTTTTTTCTCTTCCTCATGGAATATTTTGCTGAGAATGTTCTGTAATGCTGGCTTTCTTTTTGTAAATTCTTTTAGCTTTTGTTTATCATGGAATAATTTTATTTCATTGTCAAATTTGAAGGTAATTTTTGCTGGGTATAAGATTCTTGGTTGGCATCCATTTTCTTTCAAAGCTTGAAAAATGTTGTTCCAGGCCCTTCTAGCTTTTAGGGTCTGGATTGAAAAATCTGATATCCATATTCGTTTCCCCCTGAATGTAATTTGGCTCTTTTTTCTCACAGTCTTTAAAATTCTGTCTTTATTTGTATATTAGGTATTTTCATTATAGTGTGCCTTGGTTTGCGTCTGTTGTAATTTTGTGTATTTTGAGCCCTATAAGCCTCTTGAACTGGATTTTCCATTTCATTCTTCAGATTTGGGAAATTTTCTGATATTATTTCATTGAATAGATTGTTCATTCCTTTGATTTGTTTCTCTAAGCCTTTCTCAATTCCAATAGTTCTCAAATTTGGCCTTTTCATGATATTCCATAGTTCTTGGAGATTCTGTTCATGATTTCTTACCATCTTCTGTTTTGTTCAACTTTGTTTTCAAGGTTAAATATTTTGTTTTCAATATCTGAGGTTCTGTCTTCCAGGTTTCTATCCTATTGGTTGTGCTTTCTATGGAGTTCTTAATTTGGTTTATTTTTTCCTTCATTTCAAGGATTTCTGTTTTTTTTTCAATGTCTCTAACTCTTTATCGAAATGAACTTTTGCTTCCTGTATTTGCTCTTTTAACTGTCGATTGGTGCGATCATTCAATGCCTGCATTTGCTCTTTCATCTCATCATTCAATGCCTGCATTTGCTCTTTCATCTCATCATTTGCTTCTCTGATCATTTTAATTATGTACATTCTGAACTCCCTTTCTGTCATTTCTTCTGCCATGTTTACATTGGAATTTATTGATGTAACATCTAGATTTGTTTGGGACATTTTCTTCCCTTGTTTTCTCATATTATTCAGGAATCAGTGGATCATTAAGATATTGCAGATTTCCACTATTGACTTATAATGTCCCTGAAGATTGCTAGTATATCCCCTCTTATCCTTCAGTAGCCTGTAGTCTTGGAGGAAGTTGATAATGTGGTGCTCCACAAGGAAGCTGCCCCTCTAGTGGTGGTGACCCTCAGGTGGGGTATTTTTCCTGATAGTGGGCAGAGGTGCCTCCACTTTTTGACCAATGGTCATCCAAAGGGGAACTAGGCTGTGAGCTGAGGCAAGGCCTGTTTGTGCCTGTGTTTCTGGTTTTACCATCCTTGTGGGAAAGCCTCACCCAGCAGGGAAGACTCACCCAGTGGGGAGGTCTTGCTGGTCAGTTCCCCTCCTAGAGGTTCCCCTCAATCTACAACTACCACCTGGGCTGGGGTGCCTTCCTCTGCAATGTTCCCAGGGGCCCAGACCTACCTCCTGGGCCTGGGAGCCTCACCCTTCACAGATGAGTCTCCTTAGGCTGCCTCTCCTCAGAGAATCTGCCTGCAGTCCTGGAACCTTCGCTCCACCCCTAATTGTGTCTCTGTGTGACTCTTCCACCAAGAAGCCTCCTAGATCCTGGGACCGTGCTCTGTACCTAATCACCAGGCTATACAGACCCTCCTCTTAGCAACCACCTGGAGCCCCATACAGTCACTCTGAGTCCCAGAGACCTGCCACACACCTCTTCCTCCAGACAGCCACCCGGCGTTCCGACAACGCAGTCACTAGGTGTCCAAGCAACTCACTACACGTCTCCTCCTCCCGCCAACCACCCACAGCCCTGGGCAGTCACTTCGAGTCCACGTGACCCGCCCTGTTCCTCCTCCTCCTTGTGGTAGTCCCCCCGGGTGTTCAGGTGCCGTTGCTCCAAGACCAAGCAACCCACCTTGGTCCTCCTCTGGGGAGGTCTCCGGTGTTCAGGAGCAGTTGCTTTGAGTCCAAACAACTCATCACTCGCCTCCTCTGAGCAGCCACCCAGAACTCTGATGCAGTCACTCCTACATCAAGCAACCCGCCACGTTCCTCCTTTTCCTCCGGGCAGCCCCTCGGTGTTCAGAAGCAGTCGCTCTGAGTCTAAACAGTTCGCCACGCAGCTCTTCCTCTGGCAAACACCTGTAGCTCTGGTGTAGTCCCTCTGAGTCCAAGCGACCCACCGCACTCCTCCTCTTCCTCCGGGCAGCCCCCTGGTGTTCAGAAGTGATCGCTCTGAGTCCAAACAGCTTGCCACACAGCTCCTCCTCAGGTAGTCGCCCAGAGCCCCAGTGGTTGCTCCGAGTCCAAGTGCTGTGATGAGCAGCCACCTCTATGATGTTCCCAGTTGTCTGTGTTTACTGCTCCAGTGGGGGGAGGGGCATCTCACTGGGCAGCTCTACTTCACAAAGTTCCCTGCGTTCCAGGACTAGCACCCCATCTGGGACACCTCTCCAACGGGAGAGACTCACCCGGTGGCTTTGAGTTGCTCCCAAGTCTCTCACTAGCTCCTCTTTTGAATCCTGTGTCCTGGAGCAACATGAAATGCATCCACCCTCTAGTCCACCATCTTGAAAACCTGATGCTTTTGTTTTTAATTGGAAGGTGCAAGGAGAAGAAAATAATTTTAATGGGATAAATGTTTTCTTTAATAAAGAAAAGATATAGACAGCTGGTAAAGAGAAGTAAAGATAAGCCTTAGATTCTTTCACAACGAGATTTCTTTCCTAGCTTTTGTAGTGCATCACCTTGAAGACAATACTTATGACTAAATATAAATATATTTCCTGACCATATGTGTCCAGAAATTTGCCAATGTTTTTCTAGATATCTCTGTTTATTGAAAAATAAGTTTTCTAGATAATTCCTAGTAGTGTTCTGGATTTCAATGATGTTTGTTGTAATATTTCTCTTTTGGTTTCTAGGTTTATTTATTTGTTTCTTCTTTCTCTTTCCTTTCATTACCTTGGTTAAGGTTTTATCAATTTTTATTCCCTTTTCAAAAACAAACTCTCTTCCTTTATTACTTTGTATTTTTCCTTTACTTTCTGTTTATAGTTTAAACTCTGAACATTAATATTTTTTATTCTACTTGCTCAAATTGATTTATTTTGGTTTTTCTAATACCTTGGGTTGCATCATTAGATTTTTTATTTGAAATCTCTCCAATTTTTAAATGTAGAGAGTCATATTTATGAAGTTTCCTCTTACAAGTGCTTTTGCTAGATCAAGGGAGAGAGATGGAAAGGGAAGGAAAGGGACTACTATACAAACTTTTGTATATATCATAAGGAATCCTACTATTATGTACAAATATGCTTCAATAAAAGAAAATAAAACACTGGAAAAAAAGAAATGTTTTTATTGTTTCCCGTAGATTCTGGGATGCAGTATCTCTATTCTCATTTTATTCTGAGGTTTTTAAAAACTTACCCCAACTTCATCAGTGGTCTATTGAACATGCAAATGTATTGCTCATTCTACAAGTGTTCATACCATTTTGGTAGATTTTTGTTGCAGTTTAATTCTTCTTCTTAGCTCATTATTGTGTACATAAGATCAGAATTCATTTTGACATTATTATAAAGCATGGAATAAAACATTCTCCAATTAAGTACCCAATTCTTTTCTGTTCCCTTCCATCCTCCCTCCTGATATTACCTTCCTCTAGTTCAAAAATAATTCAACTGTTGGTTTATAGTTTTCTTAATTTGTGTTTTATGGATATACATAAAGGTCAAACACACAGTTTTATTCTCACATGTGTACACAGGAAAGTTTGTTCAGATTCATTCCACCATTGCTCTTTGCTTTCCCTCCTTTCTCCAGCCTTAATTTATTTTCTCTACTCATATGTTCTCTCTTTTATTTTTCATAAAATTCCCCATGTTTACCCTTTATTTTTGTCTAGCTTCTTCAAATGACAGAAAACATTCTTCAAATGATGGAAACCTTTTACTTTCTAAGTCTCTTGTCTATTTTACTTAGCATGATATGTTTTCCTATTTCATTCATTTACCAGCAGATGCCATGATTTCATTCTCATCTGTGACCTAGAAAAACTTCATTATATGGTCTGGGATAGTAGCTTGGTTATAGAGCACTTGCCTATCACTTGTGAGGAACTGCGTTTGATCCTCAGCACTACATTAAATAAACTAAAGATAATGTGTTAATCTACAAATACAAATTTTTAAAAAAATCATATCTATATACACACACACACACACATATATATGCCTTTATATACATATATGTTTATGTGTGTGTATATATGTGCTTTTGGTTTTTAATATGCTGATTGGTATCTAGACTGATTACATTGCCTGGTTTGTTGAATTGTGTTCCTATATACATACATTTCTACCTATATATAATATGCTTATTTTAGATCTTTTGAATATGTATCAGTAACTGAGATAAGTGGATAATACAGTGGTTCCATTACTATTGTTTTGAAGTTTCTCTATAATGCTTTCAAGGATGATGGTGCTAATTTGCAGTTCCATCAACAACAGATGAGTGAACCTTTTCCTTGCATCCCTGTTAACATTTTTTAATAGTTGACATTCTAACTGGAGTGAAGTTTCAATCTACATTTGATTTGTATTTCCCTTACTGCTATATACTTACTGTTTTGCATTTCTTTTTTAAAGAAGTGTCTCTCTAGTTCTTTAGACCCATTTATGTCTTGGGTCATTTGTTACTTGGAGATAAGTGTTGTAAGATTTTTACATATTCAGGATATTAATCACATATTTGAGAATAAGGTGGCAAACATTTTCCACCATTCTGTAGGCTTACTTCCTATGTTATTAATTGTTTTAATTGGTGTGTAGAAGCTTTTTAATTTGATGCCATCCTAACTCCTGATTCATGGTTTTATTTGTCATGCTTTAGGAGTCTTGTTAAGAAAAATGATGCCCATGCAACATGTTGAAGTATTCAGCTTTAATTTTCTTTTAGCAGTTGCAACATTACTTGAGTAATTCCTAAGTCTTTAATCCACTTTAAATTGCCTTATGTGAAGGGTAGGAGATAGGGATCAAACTTTATTCATCTTCATACGGATACATGATTTTCCCAGGTCCATGTGTTGTGTGTTGTTTTCTAATATCATTCCATTGTAATGTGATGAGTCTCATGATTGATTTTGCTTTTCTTTATTTTAATTGTTTCTGCATTTGCTATGCCTTGTTTTGTATTCTAATACTTGATATATTATAAAGTTCCTTGTGTTAATGAAAATTAGTTGTATTCTTCTGTTATCAGATAAAACATTCTGTAGACAACTGTTAAGTCATTCTGAGTTAAATTTGATGAACTTTATTGATATTTTATTCAGGTGAACTTCTCACTAATTATATTGCATTAAAGTCACCTGCTCTTGGAGCCTATCTGTCCCTAGTGGATAAGTAGTGTTTATTATATAAATTTGGGTGCACTATCATTCAAGCATAAATATTTACAACCAAATTTCTTCTTTTTGACTTTTCCCATTATCAATATGTAGTTACCTTCTTTGTCATCTGTGGGTTTGTTGTTTGAATTTGTCAAGTATGAGAATATCAACCCTTTCTTGCCTTTGGCTTTTGTTTGCATGGAATATCATTTTTCATCCTTCCAATTCTAGTAAGTGAACATCTTTGGAAGTCGGCAGTGTTTCTTGCTGACAATATATATTTGGGTGTATTTTAGGTTATATATTTTAAGTGGAGAATTAAGAATTAAGACATTTTGCATGCAGTGTTAAAATATTGAGGTGTGTGTTTCTTTCTAATATTGGATTCACTATTAATTCTCATCTGCTTAGCTATTATTTTAGTACAATATATTATTTCGTATGCTCTCATGATGGATTCTGCTTTTCTTTTTGTTTATATCAGATTCCTCTTGTATCTTCCACAATGTTTACTTACTTGTCATAAACTCTTTCAGTTTATACTTGTCTTGGTCTTTATTTCTGCTTTGATTCTGAAGAATAACTTAGACACAAATAGGAAGCAATATTTGTTTTATTTGTTGGCAATATTTGTTTTATCACTTGAAATGTGCTGCTGGCCTTTAGGGATATACAGATGTATCAGGCTTTGTAAGTGACTTGGTACTTCTTTCCTGAATTTATACAATTATTTGCTCTAAATTTTTGGCATTTTCACTGAAGTATAACCTGGACAGCTTCTGTATAGGCCACATCTATTAAGGCTTCAAAATGCATCCTGTGCCTGGATATACATTGTTCCCACAAGTAAGGAACTGTTTAGTTATATGTTCACTGAATAAGTTTTCTATGAAATTGGTCTGAATTCCATCCCATTCCTTCCTCAAGATCTGAGTCTTCCATTGGGTTTATTAAACTTGTCCCAGAACTCTTGTATATTTTTGTTTAATGTCTTTCATTTTTATTACTATATGGAAGTCTACTTCATCCACATCATCAAGATTTAACATTCTTCCTTCTGCTTGATACAGTATTTTGATGATACTTCCCATTCAGATATTTAATTGAATTAGTGAGTTTATCATTTTCAGAGTTTCTTTAGGAACTTGATTTCCTTGTTGGAATGCTCTTTCAAATTCTGTATTGAGTTCATTAACTTATTTCTTTTTTCTCTTAGTTCCTCTATTATTTACAACCAATTATTTGAATTTTTGTGCAGCATATCTTCCACAAAAATGTGAATTAAGTTCTCAGGGAATTAGGAGCTTTTGGTGGTTTCTTATTGCCTTGCTCTCTCCCATTTCCTGTGTTAATATGCATGGGTTTGTGCATGAATTTGAAGAATTCTTTTCCCTTCTTAGTTGTGGTCATATTATTGAACCAATTTCTCTTTTGATATAACCTGATCATGGTTTATATTTAATTGTCAAAGTCCTAACAGTGTGACAAAAGTTTCAGGATCACTCACTCACAAAATTCTTTTAGAATAAAGATTAACTACCAGTACTAACAAAATCTTAGAAGCAAAGCACATTTTTAACTTAAAAAACATTAAAATGATCTCTGTAATGTTAATAACAATGATAATTGATGAATGATAATGTACAATGAAAAACACTTTAGCCACTAGTGATTCCAAAATTAATATTAAAATATATAGGAACACATGGGCTGGGAATGGTGGTGCACACCTGTTATCAGAGCAGCTCCAATGGCTGGGACAGAAGGACCATGAGTGTAAAGCAACCTCAGTAGCTGAGTGAGGCCAAAAACAATCAGTGAGACTCTGTCTATAAATAAAATGTAAAAGGGCTGGGGATGTGGTTCATTGATTGGGCACCCCTTAGTTCAATCCCTGGTATCAAAAACTAAGTGGTGGAAGGGAAAAAGAGGTAGAATGAGGATGAATATTACAAATGGAATATTTAGCAGATATGGATGAGAGACAAGAAGACAAGTGCAAAGAAAACCAGTAAAACAATGAAAAGAGCATATGACATAGAAAGATAAAAACATAAATGATAAGGAAAAAACATGGAAGACAGTTTAAAAATGCAAGACCAAGAGGATTAAAATGTCAAAACTTGTTTTCACAACTCCTAGTTGTACAATATACCAGTTTGGGGAGGGTTCTGTGGAGCAACTATATTTCTACTTGTTTCTCCTCCATTCTATCCCAAACAGGCCAATGCTTCATATGGAAACTTTAATGTAAAAATTTTCATCATTGTCTACTGCGGGGGCATCCGGAATTCCATCCAGTGCTTGACAAAGATCCTCTGGAGGATGATTGCAAAGGCTCATCCTAAAAGGAATTGCTGGATGTTTTGCTCCAAAGCATGGTGTTTTCTCTGCTATGTTTCTCTGATAATATATTACTCATTTCAGTCTGAATGGATTGCTTAAGGGGATGAAGGGAATACAACAAAAATTCCAGAAAATATTACCTACAATCTGAAAAACAATGGGTCTTTACCATTAACAAAATTAAAAATAATTTTGCAACCGTGCAATGAGTCTCTGAAAGCCTCTGGAGAAAATAGTTATAAATCTGCCTTTCTCTCCAACAGGCTGGTTAAATTTTAACAATGGTTTTGTTTATGTGTGGTAGTGAGGTAAGAGAATAAGGTTCCAAAACATTCCTTCCTTCCTACAAAGAATATGTCACCCCTATAATAAATGTTGGCACACAATATCCATTGGCACTGCTGCCCTCCTGTAACCCTTAACTCAGCAATTTAGATATTAACCAGAGGGACCTAATAGAAATGGTCACATGAGATTACTTGTCTATCACTTTAACCGCGAGAATAATAAGAATAGTCTTAGGTCACATAGAGTTTAGATATTAAGGAAATAAACATTGTATTAGCTCATCGACATAGTTAGATATTCTTAAAACAATTGTGATTAGGTAAGGATGATCTGTAAGGTTGTTGTTTTCTGCCTATGCTTTGGAAACTTCTTTAATATTAACCACAAGACTGCCATTATAGCCTGAAGAAAAATGTATATAAACCCAGCCCTCCCCAGAATAAAGTGGGATTGATTGCACCAGAACTAGAGTCTGTGTCTTTCATTCTCCATCCATCACCGACGCTGTCTCCCCGCGCCCCATTTACCGGTGTGGAACACATGGACTTCTGCTAGGGCTGGACCCCGGCAGTCTACCAGGAAGTGTTATGAAACCCTTACCAGTTGAAGAAGAGAAGGTAAAATTTACTTTATTTGCAGAGGATATACAAGCTAATGGTATAAAATATGTCAGCTTTCAATGTGTAATTCTCTAGTTTTTAAGTTTAATTTATTTAAAAACTGGAAAATTGGGTATCACCTTAGTGATTAATAAACCTCTGTGCACCTGATTATTGATGTTTATTTTGCTAGGTCATCTCTCTAAGTCTTCCTCAGAAATGCATTTGTCATTTATCTGGTGACGCATATCAAAGAGAAAAACATGGCATAACAGGACCTATAGAAGGTAAGAACCACATATTATAAAATAACATTGGCTATAATGTTTATTTAAAACATGGGTACTAGTAGATTCTAATAGTTGAAGAATTAAATATAATAAATATATAGAAAGAAAAAAGAGTGAAATGGTAATAAGTGTCATATCTTATTCAGTTTCAGTAACAGATTAAATTGAGAATGTCAGTAAAGGACTTGAATTCCATTTCAGGATCTGCATAGTGTGGAGGTCCTCTCTGCCATATCCCTCGTGGATGAGGAAAAAGTTAACTGCTGGAGGTGGATATTGTCTGTTTCAGTCTATTTCCCAAAAACTTATGTACTCAATAAACACACAAGATCTAATACACTTTTTAAATGAGAGGGTGCATGACCGGTCTGGCCATACCACCTCTGGCTTCTAACAACAACAACTATTCACACAACTCTCTTTTAATTTTTAATACACAGGTAAAGGGGGTTAAGACATAGAGGAGCATCTTCTGTGATTGACAGGATAGAGTGGAGTTAAGTAATCCATTCTCTTAGGGAATATATTCCAGAAGGTGACAGGGAACCACTGGCACACAGCACCACAAGCTTCCTGGTAATCTGGAACAGAATTTTGTGCCTGTTAGTTCCTAGAAATCAGGTCTCTGCTTCTCATAGCTCAGCCTCATCTGATTCTGCTAAGTAAGGTTGGCTTCCCATAGTTTATATCAGAGGGAAGTTGGTAAATAAAAAAGGGAGAGAAGAAGTGAGAACAAAGAATAAGAAAATTAAATATCACAAAAAACAAAAGAAAGCAAAAGAAGTGGGCACATATTGTGAAGGGAGGTAAATTCAGATTAAACATTAGAAAGTGGAAAAGCAAAGCATTAGAAAAAATTGTGAGTTTCCAGTAACAACACTGGTCTTACAGACAGAGTAAAATTTTCCAACAGTTTTTTCTTTATCAACAATGGAATGTAATTAAGAAATTCATGCCATGTCATGCAGTGCTATATTTGGTTTGCCGTAAATAAATACAAACACATATGATCCACCATAGATGTATGTAATTTATTGCTATTATGAAAGTTTCTGACTTCCTAGAAAAGTAAATATGGTGCAGAATAATATAATCTGGAAATTAAAAAAGGTAGGACTATTATGAAAGGATCAGCAAAGTGTACCCTGATAAAATGTTCACCAAAAGATTATGAATACTAATACACCTACAATTTGGGGAACAATATATGAGGATTTCAAATAGGCAAGTTATGTTAGAGAATTTGGTAGAAGAGTAGCTATAGCCAAGAATGCTCAAACTTTACTGAATCCAATATTGGGGACCATGTTCAAAATGCACATTGTACTCAACAGGTTTTTGCATCCACATTTCTAAAACATTTAAAGATGTTTCCAAGGCTCCTGGTCCATGGACCACATTCTGATTTGCAAGGGAGGGAACTGCCTTGAGGGAGTCTAAATGAAGAGCTGTTGCATGTTAATTCAGTCATAACCAGATCCAGAGAAAACACAAATTTTTTTTTTGTGCATTACTCTGGGTAAAGGAAAAGGACAACAAGGAAGATACAATAATTATATTCCTAGTCAGCCAAGTACAATGACACACCTGAAATCACAGTGAACCCAGAGGGGGTATAGGAGGATCACAGGTTCTAGGTCAACCTCAGCAAAGAGTGAAGCCATAGCAATTTAGCAAGAAGTTATCTCATAAATAAATAAATAAATAAATAAATAAGTCAGTCAGTAAGAAAGTAAATAATGCTGAGGATGAGGATCAGTCATATATGTTTCCTGGGTTATATATCTGGTAGCAAATATATGTATTTTAAGATAAAACTACTGAATAGGAAGAAATTGTAGTCGGAATAATCTAAGACCAAAGCTCTACAAACTGCTTTTAAATAGCTAACAGGATGGGGACATGAGAAAGGTAACTCTGGAAAGGAATGCAAAGGAAACAAAAGTAAGCATTTTAGCTGGCCCAGCTTCTAAAACTTTGTTAATTTAATTGAACTTCATTCTATACAGGTACTGAAAATCGTCTATCCTCTCTATTTCTGGAAACATTCCCTCCATTCAAGCCTTCAGGAATGTCACAATGGAATGTTGCCTTCTCATTATTTATCTGTATTCTCACAAAGGCCCGCTATGTCTACCCCACAGCATTGATATTGGTTTAGCTACACTGCATATGCAGCCATTAGCCTCTATCCCTTTTCCTGCCTGTGCTGTCCTCTATCATTACTCCTCATCCATCCCTATATGGTCATACAAATATGGGTCCATTTGGTGCTTTTCTCTGTGTCATGCTATAGCCTTCCCTGTTCTTACTATTTCCTGCCTCTGGTTCATGATCTCACTCCTTAAGCCTCTCTTTATACCAACCTCCAGAAAAGGTACCTTTTTTCTCAACTACTTCTTACCAAAAACTTAGTCAGTTATTGGTTCAAATAATTAGAGCTGTTGACACCACGGTGATATAAAAGTAATCCCCAGCAATCTGGGAGCAAGTGGATTAGTTTGTACAGAAAATTTTTACAGGTCAATTTACTAGGTCCTAAATAGAATAGTTGCTCGTTACTAAGGTAGCCCCAAGGGGGGAAACACTAAACTCAGGAAGGTTAGCCTTAGTCCTGAAGGACTGAACAAATAGTTTGCCTTCTAAAAGAAGAAAATCAATTCATCAGAATAGTGGAAAAAAACATTTTAGATATGAAGGTATTCATTGACAAATGAGTAAGGAGTATCTGTCATTAGGAAAACAATACTGATGAATGGAGCATGTTGAAAAGTTATTATTACAAGGAGAGAGTAGCAAACTATGAATTTGGATATTTTGTGGGCATTTTTAAAATTTATTTCTGGGAACTTTTAATTTTTCTGGAAGGATAATTCTTTGAGCTATTTTTATGTATTAAACCTGTTGATATGTAGTTTTTCCCTGATGAGTTTTGTAGTTCTCAAACATGAAAAGCATGCATAGAGTAGAAAATATTTGCTGGGTATAGTTGGCCACACATAAGCATAGCTTCATAGGAGGCTGAGATGGGTGAATGACATGATTGGTGACACCCTGAACAATTTAGATTGATTCTCTCTCAAAGTACAATAGGTTTGGCAAAACCACTCATTGGTAGACTAATTGCTAAGGTTGCAAAAGTCCCTGGATAAAATCACAAAACATGAACACACACACACACACACACACACACACACACACACACACACACACATGCAGAAACAAATACACACAGCAAAATAAGATAGTTTCTAAAGCAAATGATGATCTAGTATAAAGCCTATTATTAATTTTTAATTTGATAGAATTTTATTCTTTCCAGGAGTACTAAGTAACTCAAATAAACTATCAATTTGTCAACAGACTACTGTTAGATGTAACATCAGAGGAAGAGGAGGAAGGGCTTAGTGGCACTGAAAATAAGCAGTATAAGCAGTCACAGGTACATATACATGGGAATTTAAATTCATGGTTTTATCCTGTTTTCCTCACATCCAGAATGTAAATTAGTTCAAATGAAATGACCTTTTGCAAAACTCTTTAGGAATCTAAATGTCACAAATTAATATTTAGATCTAATGCAATCTAATAAGCATGAAAATAACATTGGAAATCATGGCAACCTAAAAGTGAGTTTTATTCTAGTAATTGAAGCATTTTTTTCTGAATATTGTTTGTGTTTTCATTGGTAAAACCTCACTGATGAAAATGCTAACTATAAGACTTATGAATAAACAGTTAAAATTATGAACATGCATAACTGTGATTGCCACTGATCTCATTTGTGTCCAATAATGGTTATTCCCAAAGGTTCAAGATTTTAATTTCACAGTACTAGTCATTAATGACAAGATTAAACCTTCCATTATCTCTTGAAATCATTGTCTATGTTGAGGCAGGTAATAGTCTCAAATGAGTCTCACATGTAACTTTTAACCAAATAACAACCATCTAGATTGGAACCTTTGTGGTTAGGGTACAATCAGTAATTTTCCAGTTCATTTCCTTAGTGGATGTTAGAAAAAAAGAGTCCTTGGATGCAGTTATTGGGGAATAATGGAAATTTTGGAGGGGTCTCATTGTTTTCTCATGTTGTGTGAGTTTAATAGGCTGAAATTTTACACGCATTTAGAAGAATCTCCTTTTAGGTGTGGGTCCTTTTGGGGTATAGCTTTCTCTGTGTGATGTGCCTAAGCAGTGGTGAGGTCTTGGTGTCAGATCCCCACTGAACTTGACCAACATGAAGGCTCATGGTCCAATTCTTTTCTGCACTGACTAATTGGTTTGGTGGGATTCTCCACAGCTGACTGGAGGGGAGTTTTTAAAATCTCCACTCAGCCATGTTTCCCTGGCACAGTTGTGGACTCTTCCTCCTGTGGATGTTTTTCTCATTCTAAAAGACAGTATTTCTGGGTTTTATATGGCAGCAGACTCTCTTTGCTGACTCTCCACAGAGTCCCTCAGCCCCTCCTTTCATCATGTGGTCACACTCCAGTCAGTTTGACTTTATCTGTGGAAACATCAGGAAGCATTATATGTGTCTGTGCTGCCACTATTCTTTATTGGAAGGATTTTTAATTTTTTTCAATGAAATGTGATGCAATGCTGGAAGAAATCCTAGTTCTTGGATAAAAGCAGTTAATGTATCAAGAGTATAAACTTGCAGAGAGGAGCATTCCAATTCTATGACCTAGGAATGCAGAGCAGAGCATTCCAATTCTATAACTGCCCCAAGTTGACCTAGTGTTACCAAGCGAAACTGTATAGGAGACTGGTGGTCTGATCCCCAGTGGCACATTGTGAATGGGCAAGAAACTTATAAAATGTATACCTGTTTCTGCAATAAACTAGTTTGCCAATGCTCACCAGCAGCCTGATTAACCCAACTCCTGGAGTTAGGGGGTCTTGACTCAGGAGGGCTTACTTGCACCAGAGGTAGCCTGGCACCCCTACAAGTGAGTTAAGGAAAGTGTTTCCCCTGGGAAAAGCCTTTTTCTTAAATGAGGGAATGCCTCAGTAACTCAGGCAGATGTTGTCAGTAAATCAAAACAGACAAAAAGAAGTGGTGATGGCTCACAGGGTCTGGGGTCCTAGGATCAATAATTGCAGGAAAATTGGAATATCAAAACAGAATATGTTAAAGAACATCCAAGAGTGTGATAGGCCTTAGTGAACAAGAAAAGTGTATCCTCAAGCTTTGTCAAATTTTAACATCATTTTTATTGCTTGTACTTGCTTATATCAAACATCAACACACCACAGGCCTAATGCCTCTGCTTGCCTTCTTTCACTGTGACTTCTTTATATAGGACTTTGGGTGTCACTCCTGACCCTGTGAAGCATAATCCACTCATTCCCAGAACCATGGTGCACGTGTGAACACCATATCATTCACAGAATGCTACACTGAATCTCTTGAGAACTTCCATTAAAAAAAAAAGTCTATGAAAGGGCTTCATTCCTCCAATTATTCTGGGTGACTAGGTTGCAAAGTACTCTGTTCCTCCTGAATGCTATCAGGAAGAGATAACACATATTCATGCCAAAATCATGCAATTTGATTTCAAGACATTTGCAGCCAAATTGAAAACCAAATTCGGTGAAGAGAAACTAACGAAATTTTTATTGCTTAAGGTCTATGCCAAAGTTCCAGAACATTTCTTCAGCTTCAACATACTGTAAAGATTCAGGAGGCAGTCAGTGCCATATCATTCTTTAAGCAACCATAATGACCGACCCTAATTCCCCTTGCAAGGACACCAATGTCCTTGACAATTCCGGGCTCTTTCCTGTTGCTCTCAAGGACAGATTATGATGCCTGTGATGATTTTATTCTTTTCAGCACAAGACCTCTGAGGAAAGGCTTTCCTTGCAGCACACCACCTATGCCATTGACCTTCAAAATAAATGACTTCACATTGGGATAGGCAGCAATGAAGCATGGCTCTGGAATTCAAGAGTGCACTTCAATATCAGAAATTTATTCAAAACCATCCTTCTCGAAAACAAAAGTGAAGATCCAACATGGGTAAAACCTGAATATCAAAACAGAATAGGTTAAATAACATCCATGTGATAGGCCTTAGTGAGCAAGAAGAGTGTATCCTCAAGTTTTGTCAAATTTTAACATACTTTTGGTTTCTTGGACTCACTTATATCCACCACCAACACACCACAGGCCTATTGTCTCTGCTTGCCTTATTTCAGTGTGACATCTTTCAAATAGGGCTTTGTGTGTCATTTCTGACCCTGTGAAGCACAATCCCCTCAGTCCCAGAACCACATTGCACATGAGACACCATATCCTTCACCCAATTTTACACTGCATCTCTTCAGACTTCCATCCAAATTAACATATTAACTCTATAAAAGGGCTTCATTCCTGTTGACACTGAACCTCCAATGATACTGGGAGACTAGGTTGCAAAGTCCCCCTGTTCCTCCTGAATGCTATTAGCATGAGCTAACACATATTCATCCCAAAATCATACAATTTGACTTCAAGTCATTTGCAACCCGATGCAAAGGAAAACTGACTGAGAAAAGCCAGGGCCAAGGACGGTTGTCTTTGGTCCTCATTTTTGATTTTCAGAAGAAATTGAGGTTCATAGTGGAAAGTGCTGAGATGTGCAAGTCCTCTTCACTTGCACAGAGTCTGGATTGTGCCCAAGAACCTGGCCATTGCCAAAGTCTCATGCAGTTGTCATTTTGAAGCTCCTAATATTGCAACCTGAGCATCATTTTCTTCAAGATCAGGCTGAGGATATACCACCATGAGCAAACTCGTGAGAATGATCTGTCCTATGGGTTCCTGAGAGTTGACTCATCTCAAGGTACACCTTCTCTTATGAACTGCAGGTGACCTGGGAAGCAATGCTGTCACCATAGCTCCATGCTGAAAGTCTGATTGGAAAATGCTTGTGTATCCCACTGGTACTTTTTCAATTTTATCAATTGAGTGGATGAAAAGAGGAGAAACATATGAGATGTGGAAGGGGTGGCATACAAGAAAGAGTTTTTTTTTTTTCTCACCTCTGAGGAGCTGGGGATTTGAACCTCCAAGCTTTTGCATGCTAGGTGAGTGCTCTCCAAAAGGAGCAATTTATTTGGCTTCAGAGGAGCCACTTTTAGCCACCCTGTAGATTGTCTACTGGTCTGACTCTGTCAAATTATCTGCAGAAAAGCCTGCCATAGTCAAACCAACAAATTTCTAAGGAATGCTTCATCTTCCTTTTCACAGCAATCCTGCAAGGAACTTTTGTGCATGTCAAGACCCACAATGTAGTGGTATGTCATGAGGGGTAAAGTTTATCCCTGTCTATTGAAGGAGTAAAAGACTTGTAGCTGATCACTGAGCAGAAAATGATGGCAGTGAGCATGGAGGCCACTGGAGCAGAAGGAGAGGCAGACATATGTGGGATTCAGAATATGCTCAGGTGATGAGTAGAAAGGGAGATTTTGGGATTATTCACACCTGGATAGCTAACCAATTCCAATCATATTATGATGATTTCTTCCTCACTATTCTTTTTCCTCCTGTCATTTTCATTGGAAAATTTCTAAGCAGGAGATATCTGGGCAAAAGGTACAACCCAGTGTAGATGCTGAAACTTGCCTACAATCCACATTGATGGAGGAGGTAGAGGAAAGTGTTTTTCTTTGGCAAAGCTTTTTTTCCCAAAATTAGGGAATGCCTCAGCAACTCAGCCAGATGCTGACAGTAAATCTAAAGAGGCACAGGTCTGGGGTCCCAGGACCAAAATTTACTGGCAGAAAAAAAAAAATTCCTCATCCACTGTACATCTGCTGCTAGTTACTTTTGCAGCTCTTCTTTCAAGATTCAATGGAGTGAGAAAAGTGGCTGAAAGTCATATCTGGGAACTCTCAATCATTCAACTGCAATCCTGAACTCTGAAAGTGGCCTCAGTAGGTTTCCAGTGCTTCTGTGCCCTGAGAGCAAAAGATGGGAGAGCAACTCTAATTGAAGTGGAAGGGGCAGGCTTAGGGCATGGCAGGTATGAAGGGCATGGAGTCTCCAGTGTCCAGTTGGAGGATGCACTTTGTCTCTCTCCCCAGAGATGTTCTCTGGGCCTTGGGCAACCTGGATGTTGAGGAGTTGGTTCTGTGACCTAGTTTCTGCACCAGAGACAGCACCTGAAGTCACAAGGGGTGGAATTACAGCCCAGTGGCATCACGGGTCCCATGGCAACCAGAGACGCTTCTGCTCCTGACCACTTCAGACCAAGATTCAACACAAATGCTGGATACATAGTGATGGGAAGAGAAAAGAGGAAGGGAGTGCGGCCCATTGACCAACGTATCAAGAAAGGTGATCCTAAGTTCTTGGCCCAGTTGAAGAGGAGCTACATTGGGTGCAGGGCACAGCTGAGCCAGCCATGGATTGCTCCAGGTTCAGGCAGGATAGGGGACCCCAGTGAAGCCTGACAGCTCACACTGCTATCCAGGCCTGCTAGGTGAACCTGTGCTAGTTTGGCCACCTTGGGCATCATGAGAGCCTGGTCACATAGATTCTGCTGTGGGTAGTGAGCCCCCAGGAGGTCTAGGGAACCAGGCAAGGATGGAGGGCTTCATGAGGGCACGTGGGTCAACAAGCTTAGCATCAGTCCCCAACAGCATTGCCCTAAGAATCTGATAATCCCATCTGGGCACACATGGGCTTTGAGCTGAGTCAGGAACCTGGTCTAGGGTCCTAGCAGTCACATGGCATGATGACTGCTGACAGCTCAGGGCTGGGGAGTGTGAAACGCAGCTCCCTGGCATTTAGGTGTTCCTTGAATTGGGAAACATCACACCCAGTCTGGTCAGTTGCCCCTCCTTTCCCATAAAGCCCTATCAGGAGACAGCTTGGACCTGGGAGTTGGTCTTCTAAGTGGAAGTAGGTGTCTGCTGTGATGGCTCATGAGTAGACCAGGGAGTCACACACTCAGCATGTTGAATGGGGGACAGGAGGGAGCTGGCAAGCAAGGATAGATGTTCTGTGCTCACTTCACCTGCCCCGGTCAGCCACATTGGCTGCTGCCTTACAACTGCTCTGTACTCAGAAATTGTTCTGCTGTGTTTTCACACAGATTTTGAAGATCACACTGGAATAAAGTGGAGTTCTGCTCTCTGATGAAGATGTAGATCTAAAGAGTTTTACCAGCAATACTTATTTATATATGTCTCATTATCAGGTTAATGACTATGAAATAATTTTTCTCTCTATTCAGAAAAGTCACATAAACTAGGACATCTAAGTAGCTTTTCCACAGTTGCAGTCCAGAGTTGCAAAGTTTAATGTTAGGAGCTTTGTGTAGCACTCAAGAAAGTCCATTGTTAAAAGTTATTCTAAAGTGGGCAGACACAGGAGAAGTGGAGCTGGTGAAATATTATGATCGTCTAGCATAAAAATTTCTTCTTTCCCAGGAGATATAGGCCTGAGATCAAGATCAGAGTTGATAGGACTCTTACACAGAGCCTCCTCATGCAGAGCATTGCCACAGCAGCAGTCCAGCATTCAGTGCCCTTGAAACATTCTTAGGCACCAGGCATGTCACAACCATGATGTCATCAGAGACCACCAATCTCAGTCACTGCTATTCCATTCTCTGCCACTGCTTTCCACACTCAGCTATGATCTTCAGGGAAATAACTGACTACACCACAGACCTGGGAAGTCTCTATGTCAGCTCATGGCACTGTCAAAGAACCCTGGTATCAGGACATCTCCACTTTATAGATGAGGGGATCAGGGCTCAAAGGGTGTAAAACTTCCTTCCCATGGCCACTGGTCATGGAAGTGGTAAGCCAGAACATAAAGACAAATCCAGTATCCAAAGGTGGGTTTTAAATCATTCTTGGTCTACAAGCTCACTAATAGTCTCTCTGAGTTGTAAAAATATTATCATAGACCTTGAGAAGGAAGAGGGAAATCAGAAGAAATAAAGACTTCCTGATAGCACCTCGTGGAGACCCCACACCAGTCACTTTGAGGCTGAGTTTGGAAGACTTCCTTTCTACTCACATCTTCGAGTTGTTTCCACAAATATTTATTTCCACATTGCCTTTGTGATTTTTGCATTTGAATTATTTTTGCCTACTTATTTTTCTTAAGTCACCTTGCCTGTTACACTTACTGAAATATATTTAAAACCTCAGTGCTTTATGGCAGTTTTTAATAAAAATAATTACCATTTGCCCCAAATAAAAATTGACTCCAAAATCCCATAGAACTACTAAATTAATTACCAGACATATGTGCACCATTCAAAATCATTCATCTTGGTTTTCAGAATGAGCTTGGAGAATTGGAGTTACTGGTTCACACCAGAACACAAATTACTCCTGTGCTATTCTGCCACATGCAGTTATCCAGACACTCCTTCAATATCCATTGCACTCTGAGAGAAAGGTGAGGGAAGTTCTAAATTCCCTTAGCCAGGAGGCCAGGAAGATATACTACCCCAAATGTAGTCAAGTTCACACACTTCAAAACCAGGTTCCTGGTTCTGGTCACTGCATCCTTAGTTTCCAATTACATACCATTTTAAATGTGATCTAATCCAGGTGTCATGGATCTTTCCAGCACCTTATTTCCTGATCATTGAGTGATGTCATAACTCCCAATTTAACTATTCTGTGGTTATTGCTTGTTAAGTGTTCTAGGAAGAAGAAACCAGGTTTGCACATGTCCTCAGGAAGTAAGGCAGTACTAGGCTGAGAAGTACTAGGCTGAGAAGTACTAGGTTGTTCTACTGTCCATCTGCTTCTCAAATGTCTGCTAGAGGCCAATCTCCATGGAAGAACAGAGGAACCACCAAAGGAAAGAAGGGCCTTTGAGAATATGCAGGAAAATGCCCTCAGTGTACAGAGAAGCAAGTCAGACCTGAGGGTATTTGTCTCCCCATCTTGCACAACCAGCTGGGGCACAGCTATATTGAATCAACGTCCCCTGACTCCTGGCACATGTTTATTATTTATTCAACTGAAAATATTTTGACCACAAATTACATTGGGCTCCTAACTCCATGGACAAATTATTAATCCTTCACTCTAATTTCTGTAATATGACAATGCAGTCACAATGATATTCTCTCACCTAGGAGGTTAGCTTCATGATCTGCTAGACTCTAATGATCCTCTAGAAATAGAAATCACAGGCTTGGGTCACCTAAAAATATCTAAAATTCCCCGCCCTACCCCACCCTCCTCCTGAAGACTCCAAGAATTTCCATCCTGTGAATGGGAAAGGCTTTATGTGACTGTTTATACCAGATGCTGCACATGGACTAAATTTTATCTTCTTTAGAAAGCACTATGGAGCCATTGTGTCTTTCAGGAGTCAGACTGCTGTGGTCTGTGCCCTTTTCTCTCACAGTCAGCCACTCTACTCCCTGTTGCTCAGTCCTATTTTACAACTGAGCTTCAGTCTGGCTACCTCTGGATCCTCTCACAGTGTTGGTGGGGGATAACCAAGAGGGAAGGCTGCTTTCCACCATCCAAGATTCAGCACAACTGCACCAGGAAGAGAGCTGAGTAGGGGCAAGTGACACAAGTAGTCTAAGGGGGCAAAGGTCTAGACCATTCAAGGGCCGAGCTTGTGACAAAAAAACAGGATTGCAAGGAAGATTTGTCTTTGTGGAAAGGGATGGGAGACAACAGAATTCCTTCCCAACCAAAAATCTTCTACATTAACTCTGGTTTTACTATATAGGGTAAGATCTTTAAATTTTACACATAATTTTCATACTAGCTAAAAGCTAGAGGAACCTAAATATTCAAGAGGAGCAATATGGCTGAATCAATTGGTACATTGTTCCACAACTCTTATGCAGATTTAAGAATGATAGTTAAAAATATGGAGGCTTAAGTAACTCAAAAAATACTCAAATGTAAAATAAATTAGAAAATTGCATGTATGATGAGATCACTACTGTGCCATCTAATGATGTACTTGAGCAAAAGGTCTCAAACATAATCAACATTAGTACTGTTAGTAAACTTGTGGGGTGGGGTGCAGAAATACAGAGATATGTGACCTGATTAGACTCACTGTCTCCATTTAGAGCCTCAGAGCTGCCTGGCATACCCAACTCTCTCCTGCAAACCCTATACATCAGCCACTGGAAACTAATGTTAGGAACTCATCTAGGTGTGCCTAATCTGTCCTGTCACATGGAAGGTGCCATGCCAAGAATAATGGCACTGGATATTGCAGAATCCAAGTCATCTTGAGTGTTTTCCCCTAAATATCCAGAATTGAAACCAACATTCCCATGGGACTGAATATGTCAATATTGTCTGGGCATTGAGCCCTGACCCTGACCTCAGGTATTTTCCCATGCAGGGTGAATATTCACAAGTGAACCTTTTGCTTCTTGCTGGTCCTCTAGAATTGCAATGGAATTCAAGGGTGCCAGACTATGCTGCCAGCCACTGCTGCAGTTCTATGGTTCTTTTTCTCTCTTTCCCTGCTTCCAGAACCCCTTCATCATGACTCCACAAGGAAGTTCTTTCATTAGCACTGTTGAAGGTTATATGTAGATATGCTGCTTGTTGCCACTAGGATAAAACTAGAGCCCTGGTCCCCTTACTGTGATTACTTCTTGTCAAGGCTGATAGTTGCACTGGCTAGAAAATCCTAGGAGACTCTGGGACATGTCAAATATGCCCAAGAATCTGTGCCAGCCTTTACTCAGCACCTAGCCCAATGTATCCAGAAGGAATGGCTGCAAAATTAAACCTTAATTAGCCAAGAGTGTACTGACCTCAAGTTGTGACTCCCAGAGGGACATGGCATGCCATGGCTGGGAGGACTTTGTTACCAGTCTAAGTTTGACTTAGCAAGGAAAATGGTCTTTCAGAAAATGGTCTTAGTTAGGGAAGTGGCCCATTCCTCATATCAAGATCTAAGGACCAGGCCTAGCACTTCATGGAGGAATGTGGGACTCCTGGTCGCAACATATTTCATTTTCTGTTGTACCTCTTGGCTTTATTCCCTCTTCTTCCCCCAAATCCATTTTTCCTCATCATCATGGGCAATACAGCTGTGTACTTGGCATCCATGAAATCCTGGGTATATGCCTTAAACTTCCTAGTCAATCTTTCAGGATAAACATTTTTTCAATTTCAGAAATGGAGCAATGTGGCCTCTGACAGTCACATAATATCCTGACTTGTCCTGGTTCACTCACATAATTCCCTCAATATAATCTCTTACAATCACATAATACCCACACTGAGGCCTCTTACACTGATATGCTACACTACTCTGACCTTTGACATTCCCATAGTATCTTGTCCTCTGTAACTCACATAACACCCTCATCATGGCCTATCACACATAGGATTTTCACTGACTTCCTACACTCAACTAAAGCCCTCACTGGGGCCTCTCATGCTCACATGATATGCCCAATGTGACATAGGACACTCACATAATACACTACTGTGACTTTTGACATTCACATAATACCCTCACTTGGCCTCTGACTCTCACAAAATATCCTCACTGTTACCTTGACATACATACTATATCATCACTGTGACCTTGATAGCACATATCACTATGGTCCCTGCCATTGACAAAGTATACTCACTATGGCATCTGATGCTATCATATATACCTACTGTGTTCACTTATATTCATATATATTCATATATATTCAGAATAGCCCCTGAGATTAAAAACTTTTCCAAACTGTGGCCTCTGACATTTAAAAAATACCTTCTCATTTACAAAATTCCTTTCACATATTACACTCACTGTCACACGAGTTCCTCACAAAATACACCTCAGTGTGACATCAAACACTCATATAATACCATGCTGTGGCCTCTGACACAGAATGTCCTCAATCGGTCTCTGACACTTATATAATTCCTTCATTGTTACCAGTGACACATTATATCTCCGTTGTGACCTCAGACACTCACATAATAACAAAATTGTGGAGTCCTACACACATATTATATTCAGTGTGTTCTTTGAATCTTACATAAGACCTTAAATATGGCCTATGACACTGATATAATATCCTCACTTGGCATCTGACACTGACATTTTTCTGAATATTATATTCACATAATACAATCACTGTGGCCTCTGACTCTCATACAATTTGCTCACTGTTATCTCTGACACTCACATATTACCATACTGGAACTTCTGATATAAAATCCATCAAAGTAACCTTTAAAACACAAAATATCATCTCTCTCCCTGCTGCCTGACCCCCTCAGCAATTTGGCCTGTGACACCATCATAATATTCTCACTGTGACCTCTGATTCTCACATATTATACTCTGTGATATCTGACACATAATTACCTCACATAATACCCTCAGTGTGACCTCAGGCACTCAAATAATACCCTAAGTATAACCATTGTCACTGATGAAATACCCTAATCCTCTGATCCTCAAAAATGCACTCACTGTGATTTCTCACACTCATATAATACCCTCCATGTAACCTCAGATACTAATATAACACCTGCATAAGCTCTCAGACACATAATACCAAAATGTGTTCTATGATACTCAGAATATTCCAATTGGGGCATCTAACAGTAACCTAATATCTTCACTGTGCCTATTATCCATCACATTATACCTTCTTTCTGCCCTCTGACAATTACAAAATATCCTTAATGTGACAGTCTCACAATATTTTCTCCAGATCTCTGACATTATATGATTTACTCACTGTGATTCAAACACTTTCATAACAACTTCATGTGGCCTCTGGCATTCACATAATATCCTCATTTGTCCTCTGATAGTGACATAATATTCTTACTGTTCTTCTGACACTCACATAATACCCTACTGTGGACTCTGATTACAAAATACAAATTCTCACTATGGCCTTGGACACTCACATATTCTTGTCACATGGCCTCTGTCACCCACAAAATTTCCTCACTGTGACCTCTGACATGAACACAGGATAGTAAGCATGATCTCAGACATATAGTAGTCTCCTGTGGTCACTGATACTCATGTAATACCCTCATTGTACCCTGTGCCATTTACATAATATCTTCACGTGGCTGCTGACACTCACATAATACTGTACTGTGTTCCCTGACATTCAAATAAAACCCTCATTCTGACCTCAGACACTGACATAATATCATCTCAGTGACATGTCTCACTCATATTATTTCTTTAGTGTGACCTGAGACAAACCTGATACCCTCAATGTGTCCTATAATTGACATCATATCACTGTGGCTTCTGATGCTCATATGATGATCTCAGATGACTTCAGACATGGACATAATACACTCACAGCACCCCCTGACATATACTATCCTACCTGGGGCATCTGACACTGCAATGAAACCCTCACTGTGGCTTCTGGCACTCACATAAATCCCTCACTCTGGTCTCTGACACTCGCATAATAACATAACAGTGGCCCCTGACACTATTACAATAATTCACTGGGCTCTGACACTACATAATATTTTAACATGACCTCTTAAAATAACTTAATGTACTCACTGTGACCCTGAACACTCATTTAATATCCTCATCCTGTCCTCTGATACTGACATAATATCCTATTTTATCCTCTTACATTCATTTAATAATCTGAATATGACCTCTGACACTGAAATTGTATTCTTACTTTGACCTCTCCTCTGATACTCACATAATATCCTCACTGTTGCCACTGACACATATTATATTCTTGATCTCTGATGTTTATATGATAACTTCCATGTGGCCTCTCACATTCACACAATGTCCTCAATTGGCCTGTGACTCTAACAATACCCGCATCATAACTTGTTACATTCATAAAATATTCACACTAAGGCCTCTGATGTTGATAATATTTTCTCAATATATCCACTAACACAATGTCCTCACTTTGCCTGTGTCACTCACATAGCACTCTGTGTGACCTCTTATACTCATATATTACCCCCACTGTGGACTCTCACACTCAAACAATACCATTACTGTGACTCTTGACACTGACTTAATATCTTCAGTGTGGCTCAGATTATATCCTGTGTGACCACTGACACTCACATGATACACTCACTGTGACCTGTGATGCTTACATAATACCCTCATCATGAATTATGACTCTCACATTATAACCTCATTGTGACAGCTGATCCTGGCATAATATCCTCACTGTGGTCTCAGACACTCACATAATAACCTCTCTGGACCTCTGACACTTATAATACTCTTAGTGTGACCTCTGATACTCATAAAATAATGTCACTGTGAAATCTGATTCAGATATAATATCCTTTCTGTGAATTCTGACTCTCACACGATTCCCTCCAAATGGTCTCTGACACATAACACCTTCACTTTGTTTTTGACACTCAAAAATTATCCTTAACTTGTCCAGTCCCTCACATAATACCTCACTGTGACCACTGACACTCAGGTAGTAACCTCTGTTTTACAAATTATGCTCACCAAATACCCACATGGTGACCCCTGAAGCTCAAATTATACCATCAACATGGCTTCTTAAACTCACATAATATCCCCATAGTGACCTCTGACACTGAAAACTTATCCTTCTTGTGACCTCTGTCACTTGAAAAATACCTCCAGTGTGACTTCAGGTACAATCATTATACTTTTACTGAGGCCTCTGAAATTGACATAATAACCTCACTCTTTTCTCTGATACTCATATCTCCTTATAGTGACTTCTGAAACTCACATCAAACCCTAAGTGACTTAACAGCTTCACTGTGACACTGACACTGACATAATATAATTATTGCTTCCTAGCATACTCACTTTATCTCCCTATGGCATGTGACTCTGATAGTCACAAAATAGCCTGACTTGGCTTCTGACACTCAACAATATCTTCACTCTGACATCTCACACTCACAAAATAAGCTCATTGCCTCTTGTGACTTTCAAAAATATCCTCACTGGACCTTTGACACTAATGTCATACCCTCAATGTGACATTTGACACTTATATCCTCACTCTGACATCTGACACAAATGTCCTCCATTGACCTCTAAAACAGACATGATACCCTCAACTAACATCTCACACTCACAGATTACCCTCATTCTGACCCCTAATGCTTAAGTATTACCCTCACTGTGGTCTACAACACTCAAAAAATATATTCACTGTGGCCTCTGACAGACACGTAATACCCCCTTTGCCCTCTAACTCTGAAATAATATCCTCAGTGTGACATCTGTCACTCACATAATAACCAGTGTGAACTTTCTCACAAACATAATATCCTTACGTGGCCTGAGTCACTCGCAGAATACCCTCAATGTGTCATCTGGCTCTCACATAATTACCCTTATGAGTTCTCTGACATTCAAATAATATTATCACTGTTCTTTTTGTGAAACTGACATAATACCACTGTGGCCACTCACACTCACATTATGTCCTCACTGACACTCAAATTATTTTCTGAAATGACTTTGGACACTTTCATTTATCTTCACTGGTGCCTCTGATACTCACCTAATTTTCTGACTTGTTATGTGATACATGACATCCTCACTGTGAGTCTGATAGTCACATAATATCCTCACATGACCTCTGACAGTCAAATAATGTCCTCACTGTGATCTCTATAATCACAATATAACCTCACTGGGACCTCTGTTACTTAGGTAATACCCTCACTTTGGATTATGACATTCACAAAATATCCTCACTTGACTTCTGACACTAATGTAATATTCTCACTTTGACCACTGATACTCAAATAACAACCTCCCAGTAATCTCAGACACTGATATTATGCATTCAATTGGACATCTGACACAGACATTTTATCCTTAAATTGCCTCTGACATATAATATCATCAATGCTACCTCTAACACATAATAACTATACTGTGACCCCTGGCACTCACATAATACCCTCCAGGTACCCTCTGACACTCACATAAATTCCCAATTCTGGTCTCTGACAATCATATAATACACACATTTTGACCTCAGATACAGACTACTACCACTCCGGTCTCTGCCACTTCATATCACACCATTTCCTCTGAAAGTAATATAAATATTATCACTGGGTCCTCTGACACACATAAAGTATTCTCACTTTGACCTCTGACATTGACATAACACCCTCATTGTGATGTCTGAAACTAATAGAATATCCTTTCTGTGAATTCTTGCACTCATAATGTCATAATTTTGTTCTCTGATACTAACATAGTATCCTTATTCTAACCTGTGATACTCACATAATACCCACAGAGTGACCTCCTATACTCACATATTACATTAAATGTGACTTGACATGCTCACAATACCTTTTTGGGACCTGAGACACTTACATCATGCTTGCAATGTAGCCTCTGACACTCATAATATTCACATTTGGTCTCTGATATTAATATAATAAATTCAATCTGGTCTCTGACACTCACATAATATTCTAATTGTGACCACTGTCACTCAGTTAATTACTCACTTTTGCCCTTAATATTCACATAATATCCTCACTTGGCATCTGACACTCACAAATTGCCATCACTAGTACCTTGACAATCATATAATACCCTCAGTGTGACCTCTAATACTCACCAAATACCTTCAATGTGGCCTTATGCACTCACATAATGTATTTGTCACCTCTGACACTCACATAATACACTCACTATGCTCCAAGACAGTCACTGTGAATTGGGACACTCATCATATCCTCATACTGGCCCCTGATATGATTAAATATCCTCACTGTGGCCACTGACACCCACAAAATTTCCACAGTTTTTTCCCTGTGATTGACAGTATATCCCAACTCTAGCCTCTGACACAAAGTATCCTTTGTGGGACAGTTGCCACTCATATAATATCCTCATTTTGTTCTGACACACATATAATACCATCAATGTGGCCTCTGACACTTACATAATATACACAATTAAACCTCTGACACTTAGTACCCTCACTCTGGCCTCTGAAACTAAAAAAATACCATTACAATGGTATCTGACATTCACATAATATCCTCAATGTGGCCTATGACTAA